>NC_141348.1:4617005-4657005 GCF_057382095.1 Aulonocara sp. 'chitande type north' Nkhata Bay
ACAGACAGACAGATCAATAGATAGACAGACAGACAGACAGACAGACAGACAGACAGACAGACAGACAGACAGATAGATAGATAGATAGATAGATAGACAGACAGACAGACAGACAGACAGACAGACAGATAGATAGATAGATAGATAGATAGATAGATAGATAGATAGACAGACAGACAGACAGACAGACAGACAGACAGATCAATAGATAGACAGACAGACAGACGGACAGACAGACAGACAGACAGACAGACAGACAGACAGACAGACAGACAGATAGATAGATAGACAGACAGACAGACAGACAGACAGACAGACAGACAGACAGATAGATAGATAGATAGATAGATAGATAGATAGATAGATAGATAGATAGATAGATAGATAGATAGACAGACAGACAGACAGACAGACAGACAGACAGACAGATAGATAGATAGATAGATAGATAGATAGATAGATAGATAGATAGATAGATAGATAGACAGACAGACAGACAGACAGATCAATAGATAGATAGATAGATAGATAGATAGATAGATAGATAGATAGATAGATAGATAGACAGACAGACAGACAGACAGATCAATAGATAGATAGATAGATAGATAGATAGATAGATAGATAGATAGATAGATAGATAGATAGACAGACAGACAGACAGACAGACAGATCAATAGATAGACAGACAGACAGACAGACAGACAGACAGACAGACAGATAGATAGATAGATAGATAGATAGATAGATAGATAGATAGATAGATAGATAGATAGATAGACAGACAGACAGACAGACAGATCAATAGATAGATAGATAGATAGATAGATAGATAGATAGATAGATAGATAGATAGATAGATAGATAGACCGACAGACAGACAGATAGACAGATAGATCAATAGATAGATAGATAGACAGACAGACAGACAGACAGACAGACAGACAGATAGATCAATAGATAGACAGACAGACAGACAGACAGATCAATAGATAGACAGACAGACAGACAGACAGATCAATAGATAGACAGACAGACAGACAGGCAGACAGACAGATAGATAGATCAATAGATAGATAGATAGATAGATAGATAGATAGACAGACAGACAGACAGACAGACAGATAGATCAATAGATAGATAGATAGATAGATAGATAGATAGATAGACAGACAGACAGACAGACAGACAGATAGATAGATAGATAGATAGATAGATAGATAGATAGATAGATAGATAGATAGATAGATAGATAGATAGATAGATAGATAGACAGACAGATAGATCAATAGATCGATAGATAGATCGACAGACAGACAGATAGACAGATAGATCAATAGATAGATAGACAGACAGACAGACAGACAGACAGACAGACAGACAGACAGACAGACAGACAGATAGATAGATAGATAGATAGATAGATAGATAGATAGATAGATAGATAGATAGATAGATAGATAGACAGACAGACAGACAGACAGATCAATAGATAGACAGACAGACAGACAGACAGACAGACAGACAGACAGATAGATAGATAGATAGATAGATAGATAGATAGATAGATAGATAGATAGATAGATAGATAGATAGATAGATAGATAGATAGATAGATAGATAGACAGACAGACAGACAGACAGATCAATAGATAGACAGACAGACAGACAGACAGACAGACAGACAGACAGACAGACAGACAGACAGACAGACAGATAGATAGATAGATAGATAGATAGATAGATAGATAGATAGACAGACAGACAGACAGACAGACAGACAGACAGACAGACAGACAGACAGACAGATCAATAGATAGACAGACAGACAGACAGACAGACAGATAGATAGATAGATAGATAGATAGATAGATAGATAGATAGATAGATAGACAGACAGACAGACAGATCAATAGATAGATAGATAGATAGATAGATAGATAGATAGATAGACAGACAGACAGATCAATAGATAGATAGATAGATAGATAGATAGATAGATAGATAGATAGATAGATAGATAGATAGATAGATAGATAGACAGACAGACAGACAGATCAATAGATAGATAGATAGATAGATAGATAGATAGATAGATAGATAGATAGATAGATAGATAGATAGATAGATAGATAGATAGATAGATAGACAGACAGACAGATCAATAGATAGATAGATAGATAGATAGATAGATAGATAGATAGATAGATAGATAGATAGATAGATAGATAGATAGATAGACAGACAGACAGATCAATAGATAGATAGATAGATAGATAGATAGATAGATAGATAGATAGATAGATAGATAGATAGATAGATAGATAGATAGACAGATCAATAGATAGATAGATAGATAGATAGATAGATAGATAGATAGATAGATAGATAGATAGACAGACAGACAGACAGACAGACAGACAGACAGACAGACAGACAGACAGATAGATAGATAGATAGATAGATAGATAGATAGATAGATAGATAGATAGATAGATAGATAGATAGATAGACAGACAGACAGACAGACAGACAGACAGATCAATAGATAGATAGATAGATAGATAGACAGACAGACAGATCAATAGATAGATAGATAGATAGATAGATAGATAGATAGATAGATAGATAGATAGATAGATAGATAGATAGATAGATAGATAGATAGATAGATAGATAGACAGACAGACAGATCAATAGATAGATAGATAGATAGATAGACAGACAGACAGACAGACAGACAGACAGACAGACAGACAGACAGACAGACAGACAGACAGATAGATAGATAGATAGATAGATAGATAGATAGATAGATAGATAGATAGATAGATAGATAGATAGATAGACAGACAGACAGACAGACAGACAGACAGACAGATCAATAGATAGATAGATAGATAGATAGATAGATAGATAGATAGATAGATAGATAGATAGATAGATAGATAGATAGATAGATAGATAGATAGATAGATAGATAGATAGATAGATAGATAGATCAATAGATAGATAGATAGACAGACAGACAGACAGACAGACAGATAGATCAATAGATAGACAGACAGACAGACAGATCAATAGATAGACAGACAGACAGACAGACAGATCAATAGATAGACAGACAGACAGACAGACAGGCAGACAGACAGATAGATAGATCAATAGATAGATAGATAGATAGATAGATAGACAGACAGACAGACAGACAGACAGATAGATCAATAGATAGATAGATAGATAGATAGATAGATAGATAGACAGACAGACAGACAGACAGACAGACAGATAGATAGATAGATAGATAGATAGATAGATAGATAGATAGATAGATAGATAGATAGATAGATAGATAGATAGATAGATAGATAGACAGATAGATCAATAGATCGATAGATAGATCGACAGACAGACAGATAGACAGATAGATCAATAGATAGATAGATAGACAGACAGACAGACAGATAGACAGACAGACAGACAGACAGACAGACAGATAGATAGATAGATAGATAGATAGATAGATAGATAGATAGATAGATAGATAGATAGATAGATAGATAGATAGATAGATAGATAGATAGACAGACAGACAGACAGACAGACAGACAGACAGACAGATCAATAGATAGACAGACAGACAGACAGACAGACAGACAGACAGACAGACAGACAGACAGATAGATAGATAGATAGATAGACAGACAGACAGACAGAGAGACAGATCAATAGATAGACAGACAGACAGACAGACAGACAGACAGATAGATAGATAGATAGATAGATAGATAGATAGATAGATAGATAGATAGATAGATAGATAGATAGATAGATAGATAGATAGACAGACAGACAGACAGACAGACAGACAGACAGATCAATAGATAGACAGACAGACAGACAGACAGACAGACAGACAGATAGATAGATAGATAGATAGATAGATAGATAGATAGATAGACAGACAGACAGACAGATCAATAGATAGATAGATAGATAGATAGATAGATAGATAGATAGATAGATAGATAGATAGATAGATAGATAGATAGATAGATAGACAGACAGACAGATCAATAGATAGATAGATAGATAGATAGATAGATAGATAGATAGATAGATAGATAGATAGATAGATAGATAGACAGACAGACAGATCAATAGATAGATAGATAGATAGATAGATAGATAGATAGATAGATAGATAGATAGATAGATAGATAGATAGATAGATAGACAGACAGACAGACAGATCAATAGATAGATAGATAGATAGATAGATAGATAGATAGACAGACAGACAGACAGACAGACAGACAGATAGATAGATAGATAGATAGATAGATAGATAGATAGATAGATAGATAGATAGATAGATAGATAGATAGACAGACAGACAGACAGACAGATCAATAGATAGATAGATAGATAGATAGATAGATAGATAGATAGATAGATAGATAGATAGATAGATAGATAGATAGATAGATAGATAGATAGACAGACAGACAGATCAATAGATAGATAGATAGATAGATAGATAGATAGATAGATAGATAGATAGATAGATAGATAGATAGACAGATCAATAGATAGATAGATAGATAGATAGATAGATAGATAGATAGATAGATAGATAGACAGACAGACAGACAGACAGACAGACAGACAGACAGACAGATAGATAGATAGATAGATAGATAGATAGATAGATAGATAGATAGATAGATAGATAGATAGATAGATAGACAGACAGACAGACAGACAGACAGACAGATCAATAGATAGATAGATAGATAGATAGATAGACAGACAGACAGATCAATAGATAGATAGATAGATAGATAGATAGATAGATAGATAGATAGATAGATAGATAGATAGATAGATAGATAGATAGATAGATAGATAGATAGATAGATCAATAGATAGATAGATAGATAGATAGATAGATAGATAGATAGACAGACAGACAGACAGACAGACAGACAGACAGACAGACAGACAGACAGATAGATAGATAGATAGATAGATAGATAGATAGATAGATAGATAGATAGATAGATAGATAGATAGATAGATAGACAGACAGACAGACAGACAGACAGACAGACAGACAGACAGATCGATAGATAGATAGATAGATAGATAGATAGATAGATAGATAGATAGATAGATAGATAGATAGATAGACAGATAGATCAATAGATAGATAGATAGACAGACAGACAGACAGACAGATAGATCAATAGATAGACAGACAGACAGACAGATCAATAGATAGACAGACAGACAGACAGACAGATCAATAGATAGATAGATAGATAGATAGATAGATAGATAGATAGATAGATAGATAGATAGATAGATAGATAGATAGATAGATCAATAGATAGATAGATAGATAGATAGATAGATAGATAGATAGACAGACAGACAGACAGACAGACAGACAGACAGACAGACAGACAGACAGATAGATAGATAGATAGATAGATAGATAGATAGATAGATAGATAGATAGATAGATAGATAGATAGATAGACAGACAGACAGACAGACAGACAGACAGACAGACAGACAGATCGATAGATAGATAGATAGATAGATAGATAGATAGATAGATAGATAGATAGATAGATAGATAGATAGATAGATAGATAGATAGACAGATAGATCAATAGATAGATAGATAGACAGACAGACAGACAGACAGATAGATCAATAGATAGACAGACAGACAGACAGATCAATAGATAGACAGACAGACAGACAGACAGATCAATAGATAGATAGATAGATAGATAGATAGATAGATAGATAGATAGATAGATAGATAGATAGATAGATAGATAGATAGATAGATAGATAGATAGATAGACAGACAGACAGACAGACAGACAGATCAATAGATAGACAGACAGACAGACAGACAGACAGACAGACAGACAGATAGATAGATAGATAGATAGATAGATAGATAGATAGATAGATAGATAGATAGATAGATAGACAGACAGACAGACAGATCAATAGATAGACAGACAGACAGACAGACAGACAGACAGACAGACAGATAGATAGATAAATAGATAGATAGATAGATAGATAGATAGATAGATAGACAGACAGACAGACAGACAGACAGACAGACAGACAGATCAATAGATAGACAGACAGACAGACAGACAGACAGATAGATAGATAGATAGATAGATAGATAGATAGATAGATAGATAGATAGATAGATAGATAGATAGATAGACAGACAGACAGACAGACAGATCAATAGATAGACAGACAGACAGACAGACAGACAGACAGACAGATAGATAGATAGATAGATAGATAGATAGATAGATAGATAGATAGATAGATAGACAGACAGACAGACAGACAGACAGACAGACAGACAGATCAATAGATAGACAGACAGACAGACAGACAGACAGATAGATAGATAGATAGATAGATAGATAGATAGATAGATAGATAGATAGATAGATAGATAGATAGATAGATAGATAGATAGATAGACAGACAGACAGACAGACAGACAGACAGACAGACAGACAGACAGACAGATCAATAGATAGACAGACAGACAGACAGACAGACAGACAGACAGACAGACAGACAGACAGATAGATAGATAGATAGATAGATAGATAGACAGACAGACAGACAGACAGACAGACAGACAGATAGATAGATAGATAGATAGATAGATAGATAGATAGATAGACAGACAGACAGACAGACAGACAGACAGACAGATCAATAGATAGACAGACAGACAGACGGACAGACAGACAGACAGACAGACAGACAGACAGACAGACAGACAGACAGATAGATAGATAGACAGACAGACAGACAGACAGACAGACAGACAGACAGACAGACAGATAGATAGATAGATAGATAGATAGATAGATAGATAGATAGATAGATAGACAGACAGACAGACAGACAGACAGACAGACAGACAGACAGATAGATAGATAGATAGATAGATAGATAGATAGATAGATAGATAGATAGATAGATAGATAGACAGACAGACAGACAGACAGATCAATAGATAGATAGATAGATAGATAGATAGATAGATAGATAGATAGATAGATAGATAGACAGACAGACAGACAGACAGACAGATCAATAGATAGACAGACAGACAGACAGACAGACAGACAGACAGACAGATAGATAGATAGATAGATAGATAGATAGATAGATAGATAGATAGATAGATAGATAGATAGATAGATAGACAGACAGACAGACAGACAGATCAATAGATAGATAGATAGATAGATAGATAGATAGATAGATAGATAGATAGATAGATAGATAGATAGATAGATAGACCGACAGACAGACAGATAGACAGATAGATCAATAGATAGATAGATAGACAGACAGACAGACAGACAGACAGACAGACAGATAGATCAATAGATAGACAGACAGACAGACAGACAGATCAATAGATAGACAGACAGACAGACAGACAGATCAATAGATAGACAGACAGACAGACAGGCAGACAGACAGATAGATAGATCAATAGATAGATAGATAGATAGATAGATAGATAGACAGACAGACAGACAGACAGACAGATAGATCAATAGATAGATAGATAGATAGATAGATAGATAGATAGACAGACAGACAGACAGACAGACAGATAGATAGATAGATAGATAGATAGATAGATAGATAGATAGATAGATAGATAGATAGATAGATAGACAGACAGATAGATCAATAGATCGATAGATAGATCGACAGACAGACAGATAGACAGATAGATCAATAGATAGATAGACAGACAGACAGACAGACAGACAGACAGACAGACAGACAGACAGATAGATAGATAGATAGATAGATAGATAGATAGATAGATAGATAGATAGATAGATAGATAGATAGATAGACAGACAGACAGACAGATCAATAGATAGATAGATAGATAGATAGATAGATAGATAGATAGATAGATAGATAGATAGATAGATAGATAGATAGATAGACAGACAGACAGATCAATAGATAGATAGATAGATAGATAGATAGATAGATAGATAGATAGATAGATAGATAGATAGATAGATAGATAGATAGATAGATAGACAGACAGACAGATCAATAGATAGATAGATAGATAGATAGATAGATAGATAGATAGATAGATAGATAGATAGATAGATAGATAGATAGATAGATAGATAGATAGATAGATAGATAGACAGATCAATAGATAGATAGATAGATAGATAGATAGATAGATAGATAGATAGATAGATAGATAGATAGATAGACAGACAGACAGACAGACAGACAGACAGACAGACAGACAGACAGACAGACAGATAGATAGATAGATAGATAGATAGATAGATAGATAGATAGATAGATAGATAGATAGATAGATAGATAGATAGATAGACAGACAGACAGACAGACAGATCAATAGATAGATAGATAGATAGATAGACAGACAGACAGATCAATAGATAGATAGATAGATAGATAGATAGATAGATAGATAGATAGATAGATAGATAGATAGATAGATAGATAGATAGATAGATAGATAGACAGACAGACAGATCAATAGATAGATAGATAGATAGATAGACAGACAGACAGACAGACAGACAGACAGACAGACAGACAGACAGACAGACAGACAGACAGATAGATAGATAGATAGATAGATAGATAGATAGATAGATAGATAGATAGATAGATAGATAGATAGATAGATAGACAGACAGACAGACAGACAGACAGACAGACAGATCAATAGATAGATAGATAGATAGATAGATAGATAGATAGATAGATAGATAGATAGATAGATAGATAGATAGATAGATAGATAGATAGATAGATAGATAGATCAATAGATAGATAGATAGACAGACAGACAGACAGACAGACAGATAGATCAATAGATAGACAGACAGACAGACAGATCAATAGATAGACAGACAGACAGACAGACAGATCAATAGATAGACAGACAGACAGACAGACAGGCAGACAGACAGATAGATAGATCAATAGATAGATAGATAGATAGATAGATAGACAGACAGACAGACAGACAGACAGATAGATCAATAGATAGATAGATAGATAGATAGATAGATAGATAGATAGACAGACAGACAGACAGACAGACAGACAGACAGATAGATAGATAGATAGATAGATAGATAGATAGATAGATAGATAGATAGATAGATAGATAGATAGATAGATAGATAGATAGATAGATAGATAGATCAATAGATCGATAGATAGATCGACAGACAGACAGATAGACAGATAGATCAATAGATAGATAGATAGACAGACAGACAGACAGATAGACAGACAGACAGACAGACAGACAGACAGATAGATAGATAGATAGATAGATAGATAGATAGATAGATAGATAGATAGATAGATAGATAGATAGATAGATAGATAGATAGATAGACAGACAGACAGACAGACAGACAGACAGATCAATAGATAGACAGACAGACAGACAGACAGACAGACAGACAGATAGATAGATAGATAGATAGATAGATAGATAGATAGATAGACAGACAGACAGACAGACAGACAGATCAATAGATAGACAGACAGACAGACAGACAGACAGACAGACAGACAGACAGACAGATAGATAGATAGATAGATAGATAGATAGATAGATAGATAGATAGATAGATAGATAGATAGATAGACAGACAGACAGACAGACAGACAGACAGACAGACAGATCAATAGATAGACAGACAGACAGACAGACAGACAGATAGATAGATAGATAGATAGATAGATAGATAGATAGATAGATAGATAGATAGATAGATAGATAGATAGATAGACAGACAGACAGACAGACAGACAGACAGACAGACAGACAGACAGACAGATCAATAGATAGACAGACAGACAGACAGACAGACAGACAGACAGACAGATAGATAGATAGATAGATAGATAGATAGATAGATAGATAGACAGACAGACAGACAGACAGACAGACAGACAGACAGACAGACAGACAGATCAATAGATAGACAGACAGACAGACAGACAGACAGACAGACAGACAGACAGACAGACAGACAGATAGATAGATAGATAGATAGATAGATAGATAGATAGATAGATAGATAGATAGATAGATAGATAGACAGACAGACAGACAGACAGACAGACAGATCAATAGATAGACAGACAGACAGACAGACAGACAGACAGATAGATAGATAGATAGATAGATAGATAGATAGATAGATAGATAGATAGATAGATAGATAGATAGATAGATAGACAGACAGACAGACAGACAGACAGACAGACAGACAGACAGACAGATCAATAGATAGACAGACAGACAGACAGACAGACAGACAGACAGACAGATAGATAGATAGATAGATAGATAGATAGATAGATAGATAGACAGACAGACAGACAGACAGACAGACAGACAGACAGACAGACAGACAGATCAATAGATAGACAGACAGACAGACAGACAGACAGACAGACAGACAGACAGATAGATAGATAGATAGATAGATAGATAGATAGATAGATAGATAGATAGATAGATAGATAGATAGATAGATAGATAGATAGATAGATAGACCGACAGACAGACAGACAGATCAATAGATAGACAGACAGACAGACAGACAGACAGACAGATAGATAGATAGATAGATAGATAGATAGATAGATAGATAGATAGATAGATAGATAGATAGATAGATAGACAGACAGACAGACAGACAGATCAATAGATAGACAGACAGACAGACAGACAGACAGACAGACAGATAGATAGATAGATAGATAGATAGATAGATAGATAGATAGATAGATAGATAGATAGATAGATAGATAGATAGATAGATAGATAGATAGATAGATAGATAGACAGACAGACAGACAGACAGATCAATAGATAGACAGACAGACAGACAGACAGACAGACAGATAGATAGATAGATAGATAGATAGATAGATAGATAGATAGATAGATAGATAGATAGATAGATAGATAGATAGATAGATAGATAGATAGATAGATAGATAGATAGATAGACAGACAGACAGACAGACAGATCAATAGATAGACAGACAGACAGACAGACAGACAGACAGACAGACAGACAGATAGATAGATAGATAGATAGATAGACAGACAGACAGACAGACAGACAGACAGACAGACAGACAGACAGACAGATCAATAGATAGACAGACAGACAGACAGACAGACAGACAGACAGACAGACAGACAGATAGATAGATAGATAGATAGATAGATAGATAGATAGATAGATAGATAGATAGATAGATAGATAGATAGATAGATAGATAGATAGATAGATAGATAGATAGATAGATAGACAGACAGACAGACAGACAGATCAATAGATAGATAGATAGATAGATAGATAGATAGATAGATAGATAGACAGACAGACAGACAGACAGACAGACAGACAGACAGACAGACAGACAGACAGACAGATCAATAGATAGACAGACAGACAGACAGACAGACAGACAGACAGACAGATAGATAGATAGATAGATAGATAGATAGATAGATAGATAGATAGATAGATCAATAGATCGATAGATAGATCGACAGACAGACAGACAGACAGACAGACAGATAGATAGATAGATAGATAGATAGATAGATAGATAGATAGACAGACAGACAGACAGACAGATAGATAGATAGATAGATAGATAGATAGATAGATAGATAGATAGATAGATAGATAGATAGATAGATAGATAGATAGATAGATAGATAGATAGATAGATAGATAGATAGATAGATAGATAGATAGATAGATAGATAGATAGACAGACAGACAGACAGACAGATCAATAGATAGATAGATAGATAGATAGATAGATAGATAGATAGATAGATAGATAGATAGATAGATAGATAGATAGATAGATAGATAGATAGATAGATAGATAGATAGATAGATAGCCCTACATTGATTAGCCTAATCACCCAGTCTCCATGTTTTACAGTAAAGCTAAGTCCCGAGCAGACTGAGCTCTCCCCTAACACTTCACTGAGCCAGTGTGAGGAGCACAATCAATACTTCTGATGTTCAGGACAGCTGAAAGCCTGCTAAGAAATCTGAGCGGTGTTTTCATCCCTGAGCTGGAGCTGCCACCCGAGTGGCCTTCTGAAGGCAGATTCACCCACATATACTCAGAGAATGGGTGTGTTACAGATGACACGTACAGTTCCTTTTGTTTGGATTTAAACATTAGATGTGTACAAAATGTGTAAGAAATGTAAACATCCATAAAAAGCACAATGCACCTATGCTGCAGTTTAACATGTTATTGTCAAAAACGCCATCAAATAACTCAGTGTGTGCCCATCATACATGCTCTTAAAAACTTAATTAGTATATATTAGATTGTGTTCATTCTTGGCCTTGGTGCCATATTTGACTTCTTTACTATTATTTTTTACTGCTAGCATTTTTATGCCTCTATTGCTCCCATATTCATCTGACCATTTATTCAGAGTGTTGTTTGATTAACTGTTCACCTTCATCCCATGATGATTTCATATTCAAATGGCGGGTGTAGGTGGTTATCATCACCTGGATAGGTAATGTAATTAGGTAGGTTATTTGCCTACAGATAAAAGCCAAGCATTACTCCATATTTGGCTCTAAGAAAGGCACAGGGGTCATAAGCCAGCATGCTCCTAGCACAGGTCCTAAGCCTGGATAAACGAGGAGGGCATCGAGGACATTCAGCATAACATCTTTGCCAAATCAAACATACAGATCACCAAGAATCAGCATTCATACCAGATCGATCTGTGCCTGGGTCAACCATGACACCCTCCAGGGCTGGTGCCAACAGAGTGGAAACACTGGAAAAAAGGGATTGGCCATCTCGTGGATTTATGTAAGCATCTTGTGTCATGCTTTAAAGTTAAGTGTAACTATGTAGTGTAGAAACTACATGATATGCAGAGAGGGTAGATTAAATTATTCATATCGTGCTCGAGTGAAGTAAGTACGGTGGCCCTGAGAGGCCAAACAGACAGCAACTTCAGAAAACACTTGCAAAAAGAAAAATGCTGCAAAAGCACACAAGACACAATGGAAATGTTTCTGGGGAGACGATAACCAGACGGACCAGTTGCACGAACCAAGGAACTGGGAGACACTTCAAAGGAGTGAAGGAGAGGCAAATGTGTTGTAATTTCATGATTCTTATCATACTACAGATATGTTTGCAGTGTTGGGGAGTAACAGAGTACATGAACCGCCGTCACGTATTTAAAATATAAAACATGAGTAACTGTATTCCGTTACAGTTACCGTTTAAAAAGGTGGTAATCAGAATACAGTTACTTTGATGAAATAAATGGATTACACGGCGGTCTTTTCCTGTTACATATGTTAGGCTGTCCCCTCTCTGTTTTTGGTTTCCACGCCGGTGGAAACTCAAACAAAACACGCATTCAGAGGCTCTGATGTCTGTGTCTCAGTCTCGCGGCCCATGTTACCTCTACTTGCGGCCGCATAGTGACGTGAAGAAATATTTTCAATAATTATTATTTAAAAAATGATTTAATATGAAGGCAACAGGAAGTGTTACAGGCATCGCCTTAAAGCATGCAGCCTGATGGGCAGTGTAGTCCGTGCTGCAGGGAGGATGGACTGCTGTACCCGTGATGTGTCTGTGAGGAGGGAGAGAAAGGAAAAGTACGAGCTGTCACCGAGCAGAAACGGGAGCTGGAAGCATGTAAATATAATAATAACCACTGCAGCCAAACAGAGAGCCTGACGAGCCCAGCTGTAAGTAAGCTGTTAAGACTCGACTGTACACTGTGTTCCTGTTTTCCTCTGAAACAATAAGTTCTGTTGGAGCAGCCTTTCAACGCCTCTCTCTGTCTCTGCTAGCAAAGTGACCCAGACAACAAAGTAAAGCTAGTTTTCAGCTACGAGCCCGACACGAACCCGACGTATTAGCCAGAGGTCCCTTTACTACGGCTCGGAGCCGCGGACCTGTTTTATATACGCGCTGAATAGTTTTCTACACGAGATCGCTGCAAAAAGTGCAGCCTTACCTAATGTCCACCTACTGTTACTCATTATATTAAGATTTAAACATCTGGTTGGTGTTGGTGTGGAGAGTAACCTTCAGTAATAGTAATAAATCACAGCAATAGTGCATTCATGTAGTTGTAAACAGCATGATAATATATTATTAAGTAATCCAAAGTATTCAGAATACGTTACTGTCATTGAGTAACTTAATGGAATGTTACAAAATACATTTGGGGCATGTAATCTGTAATCTGTAATGGAATACATTTTAAAAGTAACCTTCCCAACACTGTGTCTTTGCTATTAGATGTTAAGTATTAGCCTAAAAGCTTAATACAACATATGTTAAAACCTCACTTGTTTTGTTTCGTTGTGTTTTTTTTTTTTTTATTTATTTATTTTGTTTGTTTGTTTTTGTTTGTTTGCTTCTTGCTTTTGGTTGTTACATCTCTGTATTTGCTGTTATAAAATGCAAAATCTAATAATACTTGAATTATAAAAAAAAAAAAAGTATTAGCCTAAAAATCCGTCGTCTGTTGAAACCAACACAATGTTTTATTTGACTGCTTTGTAAAGTAAATTGCTAAAATCATGAACTCGTGTTTTTCAGGATAAGATGTATTGTCCATTCTGTGGACTCCAGTTTGAGAACTTGACAACATTTTGCTGTTCCTTTGGAAAAGACGTAAGTTTTGTAGCAGCTAAAGATGCTTCCACAGAACAAGAACACTCAAGAGGTAATTTTGTGTGAGCTTCCTGCTATTGTAACTCCAACTCGTTCTATAAGGAAAACATTGAAAAGGGCAAGATTTGTTCAGGTGTTTGTACTTTACAGATAAGATAAGATAAGATAAGATAAGATAAGATAACCTTTATTAGTCCCACACGTGGGAAATTTGTTTTGTCACAGCAGGAAGTGGACAGTGCAAAAGTTATGACGCAAAAATTAGAATACAATAAGAATAAATACAGTACACAACTGTACAGAATAGAATAAAATAAAATACTATATACAGTAGAATAAAATAGAATAAATATACAATAAGATAAAAATAGAATACAAATACAAATACTATATACAACTGAGTAAAAATACAACGATGACAGAAAGGATTATTGCACTTAGTATTATTGCATATGTATGGATGTGTGTGCTTGATCAGTTAAAGTCTTTATTATGGAGTCTGACAGCAGTGGGGAGGAAAGACCTGCGAAATCTCTCCGTCCCACACCGTGGGTGCCGCAGTCTCCCACTGAAGGAGCTGCTCAGTGCTGTCACAGTCTGCTGCATGGGGTGGGAGATGTTGTCCAACAGGGATGACAGCTTAGCCGCCATTCTCCTGTCACTCACCACCTCCACTGGGTCCAGAGGGCATCCTAGAACAGAGCTGGCCCTTCGGATCACCCTGTTCAGTCTCTTCCTGTCCCCAGCAGAGATGCTGCCGCCCCAGCAGACCACACCATAAAAGATAGCAGAAGCCACCACAGAGTCATAGAAGGTCTTCAGGAGTGGGCCCTCCACTCCAAACGACCTGAGTCTCCGCAGCAGGTACAGCCTGCTCTGCCCTTTCCTGTAGAGGGCGTCTGAGTTATGAGTCCAGTCCAGTCTATTGTTCAGATGAACACCAAGGTACCTGTAGCTGTCCACAGCCTCAATGTCCATACCCTGGATGTTCAGTGGTTGCAGTGGAGAATGCTTGTGCCTGCGGAAGTCTACCACCAGTTCCTTGGTTTTACTGGCGTTGATCTGGAGGTAGTTCAGCTGGCACCAGTCCACAAAGTCTTGGGTCAGACCTCTGTACTCCTTGTCGTCCCCATCAGTGATGAGGCCGACTATTGCAGAGTCATCAGAGAACTTCTGCAGGAAGCACTGGGTGGAATTGTGGGAGAAGTCTGCAGTGTAGATGGTGAAGAGGAACGGAGCCAGAACCGTTCCCTGTGGGGCCCCCGTACTGCAGACGACCCTGTCCGACACACAGCCCTGAGTCCTCACATACTGTGGTCGGTCGGTGAGGTAGTCCAGGATCCAGGTAGTGAGGTGATGGTCCACTCCAGAGTTCACCAGCTTGTCCTTTAGAACCGAGGGAAGAATAGTGTTGAAGGCACTGGAGAAATCAAAGAACATGATTCTCACAGTGCTTCCAGCGGTCTCCAGGTGAGCGAGGGAACGATGTAGGAGGTGAATGACGGCATCATCCGCTCCAATGCCAGGCTGGTAGGCAAACTGAAGTGGGTCCAGTGATGAGCTTATTAGGCGCCGAAGCTGAGCCAGGACCAACCGCTCCAGGGTCTTCATCAGGTGGGATGTCAGAGCCACCGGCCTGTAGCTGTTGAGGTCCTTGGGGCGTGAAGTCTTTGGCACTGGTACAACACAGGAGGTTTTCCAGAGCTGTGGGACTCTTCCCAACCTCAGGCTCAGGTTGAAGAGGTGCTCCATCACCCCACACAGTTGGTCCGCGCAGGACCTGACGACCCTCGAGCTGATGCCATCTGGACCCGCTGCCTTCTTGCCATTAATCCTCCTCAGTTCCCTCCTAACCTGGGTGGTTGAGAGAGACAGGCTGGAGCCTTGTGTTGAGTGTGTATTGGATGCTGTTGTTGGGGGTGGGGAGGAGTGAGCAGGGTGAGTAGAGGAGGTGTGAAGTGTCTGAGGTATCTGAGGTGGAACAGCAGCAGTGGGGGTGGGTGAGTCTGCAGCCGATGTTGGAGACTGCCTCATGGATGAATCAAATCTGTTGAAGAAATGATTCAGTTCATTTGCCCATCTCACATCCCTCCCAGGCAGAGAGTTCAAATCAAATCAAATCAAATCACTTTTATTGTCACATCACATGTGCAGGCACACTGGCACAGCACATGCGAGTGAAATTCTTGTGTGCGAGCCCCACAAGCAACAGAGATGTGCAAACACAACAACACAAACGAGCAAAATACAAGAATGGTCAACCTGAAACTAATAAATATATGTACAATATATAATAGTGTATGCATTTCTGGATGTGTATACTAAATATTTTCCTGTGTGTGTGTGTGTGTGTGTGTGTGTGTGTGTGTGTGTGTGTGTGTGTGTGTATACACATTTTTACAAATTAAATAGTAAAAAAATAAAAATAAAAAAAATAAAAAATAAATAATAATAATAATAAAATATATAAAATATACAGAGTTGAATATGTGCAAAACAAGTGGCATTTATATACAGTATGGAGTGCATAATGTTGAAGTTCCAGTAGTGAAGCTGAGGTGTCTATGACGTGTTCAGCAGTCTGATGGCCTGATGGAAAAAGCTGTCTCTCAGTCTGCTGGTACGGGACCGGATGCTGCAGAACCTCCTTCCTGATGGAAGCAGTCTGAACAGTTTATGGCTGGGGTGACTGGAGTCCTTGATGATTCTGCTGTTTGTGGCCCGAGATGGTTCTGAGGCCTCTCCAGACTTCACCAACGTTGTTTTGTTGAAGCTGGTTCTCCATCTTCTGCCTGTAGCTCTCCTTCCCATTCCTTATCAGTCCCCTCAGCTCTCTCTGCACCCTTTTCAACTCCTCTTTGTCTCTGGATTTGAAGGCCCTCCTCTTCTGCTTGAGGACGGTTTTAATTTCTGGGGTAATCCAAGGTTTGTTGTTGGAGAAACACCGTACAGTCCTGGTAGGTACGGTGTTATCCACACAGAAGTTTATATAGTCAGTAATGCATGTAGTAAGGCTGTCGATGTCCTCACCGTGGTCATCACAAATCACCTCCCACACAGTCGACTCAAAACAATCCTTAAGAGCCTCCTCGCTCTCCTCTGACCATCTCTGTACTGTGCGGGTGGCTGGTGGCTCCCTGCGCACTAAGGGCTCATACACAGGGACAAGGTGCACCAGGTTGTGATCAGATCTGCCCAGGGGAGGGAGAGGTGATGAACTGTATGCCTCTTCAGCATTGGCATACAGTAAGTCCAGTGTTTTATTGTCTCTGGTTGAGCAGGTCACATACTGGGTGAAGGTGGGCAGTGTGGAGTCCAGTGAGGCATGATTGAAGTCCCCTGATATTATGAGAAGGGCTCTCGGTGATTGTGTTTGCAGTCTGCTGACCACAGAGTGGAGAGTGTCACAGGCTGCATCCGCGTTGGCCGAGGGGGGGGCATACGCTGTTATCGCGATAACATGCGAGAACTCCCGGGGCAGGTAGTACGGACGCATGCTAACGGCTAACAGCTCAATGTCTCTGCTGCAGAGTTGCTCTTTTACAGTGATGTGCCCAGGGTTACACCATCTGTCGTTCACAAAAACTGCCAGTCCCCCTCCTTTCCTCTTACCGCTGTCTCTGGTCCTGTCCGCTCGCAGCAGCTGGAATCCCGGTAGTGTCACGCTTGTGTCCGGAGTTAGCGATGTTAGCCCCGACTCCGTTAGCATCATGATGCTACATTGCCGGTACTCCCTCTGTGACCAGGTTAGCGACATGAGCTCATCCATCTTATTGGGCAAAGATCTTACGTTTCCAATAATTACAGAAGGAAGAGATGGTCGATAACGTCTCCTTCTCGGGCGACGGCGCTCCTATAGTGTCATAAATGAAAAAGTATTGTTTTAATTGGGAAATTATAGACACCTGGTGTCATGTGACTGAAAGCAAAGACATTTTTCTGCTGGATGTGACTGTGGGGAAGAGGTAGAGTGTTAGGTGCATTATGTTCATAAATTTTTTGAATAATGACTTTTTCATGTTTGCTTTTGAATTATAAACAACAATCAAAGGAGCTTGCAAAGAAAAGCGTCTGGACTTCTTTAAGTTGCTTGAAGACGTTTCACCTCTCATCCGAGAAGCTTCTTCAGTTCTAAGGTCAAATGGTGGAGAGTCCCAGATATAAACCTAGTGGGAGTTTCCCCCCACAGAGGGACAAAAGGACCCCTGATGATCCTCTAATCGCCTGAGCCAAGGTGTGAAACTGGGTGTGGGTCCCAATCAGCCAGAGTTTCGGGTGAGTTCATTGTGAAACCTGGCCCCACCTTATCATGCGAATTCCTGAGGTCAGATGGCCCAGGATGTGAGTGGGCGTTAAGGCGTCTGGGAAGGATCTCAAAACTGGATTATAGATGGCAGAGAGTTGGTGTCGTAAACCCCCGCCTCTGTTCAAAGATGGTCGCTCACAGTGGACATAGATGGCTTCTTTCACTCCTCTTTCAAACCATCTGTCCTCTCTGTCCAAAATGTGAACATTGGCATCCTCGAAAGAGTGACCTTTGACCTTTAGATGCAGATGGACTGCTGAGTCTTGTCCTGTGGAGGTGGCTCTTCTGTGTTGTGCCATGCGCTTGTGAAGTGGCTGTTTGGTCTCTCCAATGTAGAGGTCTGAGCATTCCTCGCTGCACTGTACAGCATACACCACATTGTTAAGTTTGTGTTTTGGCGTTTTGTCTTTCGGGTGAACCAGTTTGTGTCTGAGCGTGTTGCTGGGTCATGGTTTTGGGGCATTCTGCACTGCTAGTTTTCTGCTGTCTAACAGTGTTCTGCCTTCTCCTGTAAGCTTATGTCCGAGGTACGTAACCTCTTTGCCCCACAACTGTAACTTGTGTTGTGAGACTTTATGACCCTGCTCTGTTAAGTGTTGCGTGTCTCCTGTAACGAGAATATCATCAACGTATAGAAAAAACTGACCTGTGGCAGGGAGCGTGCATAATGACATAGATTTCTTTAAAGCTTCTGCATACAGGGTGGGGCTGTTCTGGAATCCCTGAGGCAACCTTGTATAGGTATACTTCTGGTCGTCCAAAGTGAGTCCAAATAGCTTTTGTGAGTCAAAATGTAGTGGTACAGAAAAGAAAGCATTGGATAGGTCTACCACAGAAAACCACTGTTCCTTTGGTGTTGCTTGATTTAAAATGGTGTGTGGATTTGCCACCACAGGTGGGATTTGTTCTGTTATGTCATTTATTGCTCTAAAGTCATGTACTAGTCGATATTTCCCCGTGTTTGCTTTTTTCACTGGGAAAATCGGAGTATTACAGGTTGTTTCAGTTGTTTTTACTAAAATGCCTGCTTTTTCCATATCTGCAATTACTGGCCTGATCCCTGTTTTTGCTTCTGTGCTTAAGGGATATTGTGGTTTAACTGGCCTGTGATTTGTGGTAGTTTTTACTACAACTGGATCTGCTAGATCTGACAACAGAGGGTTTGTGTTCAGAGCCTAGAAGTAATTGTTCTATGTTATACACGTCTGTGTTTCCATTGCTCTTTGCTTCCTCGTCTTTGGTTTTTTTTTTTGTTCATTACATTTTCACCTGAGGCATTCCTAGATACCTTCTAGTTTTTCAAAGAATTCACACATTTCACACATCTTACATATTTCAACTTTGAAGTTAAAGTTTTCTTATTTTTATCTCTCTATATATACATATATTTAAACTTTGAATTGCTCACAGTTTACAGCTCTAAAACTGGGCATTTGTAAATCATGTACGTGAATTTGCATATGTTGCTTTTGCAGTGTTTCAGACTCCTGCACAATTCTCCGCTTAAGCAGTCAGTTTTATTTCCCAAATTTGCTAACCTATGGGTTTCTTCCGACCGCTGCACCTGGAGAATTGGTCCAGGTCTGCTTTGCTCCTGAAGAAACACAACTAAGACATTTTCATTATTATCCTGAGTACTTAAACTACCCGTTTCCCTCTCTCTGGTCAGAAATACCAACTCATGTTATGTGTATAAGTGTAAGCAGGTCTTCATTACATCTCCTATGCATGTTAATGTTCAGTGAGTGTAAGCTGCTTCCTTCATTGCCTCTGTATGTTATAGTCAGGTTTAATTCATGCATCTTTTCACTGATTTCTTAATTCAAAACCATCTCACTTCTGATTCTTTCCAAAAATAATTTCACATGTAACAATTTGTGTATGTGTGTTTCCTATTCATTGATAGATAGCTCCCTGTGCTGTCCTCTATGCAGCTTCTGCTCTAAAAACAAATAAATAAAAATGTTTAATTCGCTCATTAGCTTAGTAGTGTCCACATATTTAAATCAGCTTCTCAATCTTGTCGCTTTAGCTATTATCTACAGGGTTTGGCTTATTAGTTGTTATTATAAATGTGCTCTACATCTCAGTAATATTTATCTAGGATAAATGACAGGTTTTCAAGCAGGTTAAGTGCCTCTATGCACCTAATTGGTTTAGATATTGCCTTTATTTTCTTCATCTCATATGCCATTATACTGAGTTTGAGCAAACCTTAAACTTGATGCAGACTACGTCATAACAATTATCCATCTCACATCATACTGACTAGGATACTTGTCATTAATATTATATTTTTATTAATATTATCATCTTTTTCTTTCCATATAATAACAACAGTATATTACAACATTTTATCAGTGTAAATCACTATACTACTACTGAGCCAATTCAATAGTTTGGATCATTTTACTCAGCAAACAGATAATTTAGAATTCATCCGTACAAATTTGTTTTTTCTCTGAGCAGGTTTGTGCCTACTTTTTAGACTGGTCTTCTGTTTGCCTCATCTCAGATCCAACCTTCAGTCACATTCATTCTCTCTGTTGCCTGTCGAACCAAGTAATTTATTATTATTTTTATTTCTATATTTTATTTTGTATCCATCAAGGGCTTCGGGTGGGCTGCAGTCCCACCCTCACCCAGGCTGGAGACATTTACCTTTTCACACACTTTCCTCGGCTGAACAATGAGACAGCCTTAATCTACCTTATGTATCTCTCTTTTTATAGAAAAGGTTTTCATGTGAATGATTTCCTTTTATTTATTTCATACAATCTGGGCATGATCGTCATGCCAACTATATTTCATTGTTTAGTTCTGTTTGTAAGGTTCCTCTTAAAATAGTTACTGCAGAGGGACTGCAAACCATTTGGTTTCGTTTTGTAGAAGGTTTGTTTACAAGGTATTTTATCGAGTTAAATATACAGACAGACCCGTGAAGCTGTCACTGGCACGAAGAATGAGAGAAGTTATCAACAACAGGCTTCTACTTTCAAGCTATTCTTGAAAGCGGTTGTCGATTTTACGTGATGACGCACAACTTTTTCCTCATTCAGCCAGTACGTGAGCTATCAACGGTAAACAATTCAGTGGAGTAGTTCAGCCACCTTAATGTGCTGTTCAATCAACTTACTCCACCAACAAAACAGTAAAAACAGTTTATGCGCGCAAGATTTATGCTGGACAGTCTGGGCCTCTCTTTAGTATCTACCACTAGCCGTCTTTCAGGCGTGCTGCTAACCGTTACACGGCTTCCAGCCCTATTTCAGGCGAGCGGGTAACTTGTCGGGCTTCCAACCTCTCACAGGTGAGCGGACAATCAATTCTATCAGGCTACCAACCTCTTACAGGTGAGCGGATAGTCAGTCTTTCTATAGACTTATGTTAGCGAATAGGTCACTTCCTATTTAATATACTTAGAGCAGACAGACTGTCCCAGCCGATCGTTTTACGCAAGGTGTGTCAAATGTGGAATAATCACCTGGCTTCGCTGTTGCCGGTCTGTCGGGCGTCCACTTTCAAGCCCCAGCGCCGTGGGCCTGTATAACGTCGGCCAGGACCCGAATTTAGCGTCCCTGGACTTTCAACCCTTCCTGGAGGGCGCTCTGCAGAGACTTCGACGCAGGCTTGTCACGGCGTCGGGACTTGAGGAAGGATACCACTGTGAAATGGAGCATAATAGTATTATTAATACCAGTCCATTAACGGCTTCGAAGGACCAATTAAATGTCAGAGATTTACAGTTAACAAACAGTCAGGTGAATAAACAACACTGAGACACTTAAGATTGACAACGTGTGGCACGGGTGAAAAGCTCAGAGCAAATCACACCGAACTGCAGCATTCGTTTATTTTTATAGGTTACATCGTCAATATGCAAATATAATCACATTTCCTGTTACGCAGGTCCTGATGCTGTCTGTGTGTAAGCTGTGTGTGTAAGCTGTGTGTGTGTGTCACAAAGTATGTTTGTTGCAAGTCAATTTCTAAGAATAATATAATGCAAGTCAACTTCTGCGGATATGTATTTCTGTGCTGGTCTCTTGTCAGTGTCACAGGGTCAGCTTCCTGTTTCTACAGAAAACTGTGTCTGGTGGAATATGTGTAACATAACTTTTGAAGCATAAGCAAATAAAACAATAAAAACTCCCTAACAAGATCCCTTCCCAGACGCCTTAACGCCCACTCACATCCTGGGCCATCTGACCTCAGGAATTCGCATGATAAGGTGGGGCCAGGTTTCACAACGAGCTCACCCGAAACTCTGGCTGATTGTGACCCACACCCAGTTTCACACCTTGGCTCAGGCGATTAGAGGATCATCAGGGGTCCTTTTGTCCCTCTGTGGGGGGAAACTCCCACTAGGTTTATATCTGGGACTCTCCACCATTTGACCTTAGAACTGAAGAAGCTTCTCGGATGAGAGGTGAAACGTCTTCAAGCAACTTAAAGAAGTCCAAACGCTTTTCTTTGCAAGCTCCTTTGACTACGATGACCTGGATGACTGAGAACCTTCACAGACATATAAACAACAATAGAGCAATAAAGAGTCTCTCTGTCTTTCACCCTTTTCTCCTGTTCAGCCAAGACAGTTGTTCAGCTGTTCTTCAAGTACCGTGAAGGTAAACAGGCAGAAAGGAGGATGTTCTCAAAATCCAAAAAGAAATCAAGGAAAACAGTGAAGGAATAAATACAAATTTTTCTAAATGTTAATCTGTTGTCTGACAACACTTTTCTAATATGTGACCACTTTTTTTCCTGAAATGTAATCTAGATTTCTGTTGGGATCGTGAACAAAAAGAGGACTGGCATGAGACCCATAAGAGGGAAATCACTACCATTACATGTTGACCCAAGCTGGTCATCTGAGAGGCTGTTGGGTGCTGCCATTAAAAAACTGAAAGATTTCAACCAAGATATGAAAGATGGAGAATACCTCCTGCTCTACCCTGATGGCTCTCAAATAAAAAATATTCCAGGAGCTAACACACCCTTTACGATTGAACTCTACAAAGAGGCCGTTGGCAAGTCTTACCAAAGAATTACACTATTTGTCTGCACACTTGAGGACTTTTTGTCAGAACGTAAGTTAAATAGAATTGCCTGTCACTAGTGATGGCCCGCTTGAAGCATGTGTCAAAAAAATCAACACACTGCTTCAGACTGTGTCGAAGCTTGATTCGTTTGGCCAGAGTCACGTGATCAGTGACGTCCGAAGCTTCATTTAGAGCCTAACTGCTTCGGTGTCTGATTCAATGGTTTATAAGGAAGCGAATCATTCGGGGGATTTGTGGTGTTTTGATGGTGACAGATAGCGAACCACTGATCATTCCACTGAGAGATTTGGAACCAGTGAGGAAAAGAGGAGGTTCTGTTGTGTGGGAGGATTTTGAGTTGATTTTTGTCAATCCGGTGGGTTTTCCAGCTTTGTGTTCTGGCCGTTTGCTTTTGTTTTGTGCGTGTTTATTTTATCTGAAAACGGGAAAAAGGTAAAATGTCAAAAATCTGCCTCCATAATATAAATATCATTAAATAACTTTAGAAAAACTTCCACTTGACTCTTTACATGTAATGTTGTGAAAATATATATTTTATTGTTTAATTAATCTGAAAATGTTAGTCTGCCAAATGTGCAGCAATTGAATGTATTTATTCTCTTTAGCTGATAGTTTGTGGGGCCCAGGTAGACTGTATACCTGCATCTCTACCAGTTTCTCTGCACTCCAGCCTCCTCTGTGCCATGTGAAGGGATTTTCCTTAAGGCAGGAGAAATGATCTCCACGAAAAGGAACAGGTTCAGCCATCGCACACTAGAACAAATTCTCTTCTTAAATATAAATGGAAAAGGGCTACTTTAAATGCATCATGTTTTTAATTTGCAAGTTCATAAGCATTTTCCTTTTCCATTTCACAATCAATTCTACCCCCCAGGTCAAAAATATGTCTGGGAAAATTTCCCTAATATAATATTATTTATAAATATACCTGTCTAGCGATTAACTGCATAAGTGCATGGAGGCGGGACCTCAGAGCAGAAGCATACTCCATAATGTGTTGTACATTATTATATGTATATATAATTTAATAGTGACGATGGACGACGAAGGGACTATATGCCTGAAGTCTCAGAGAACGTGGTATTTTTCAATTATTGTATTTACCAACATCAAGAAGTCACAAGCAAAGAAAGACCACACCATGGTGCATGTTTGAACATGTTTACTGGTCAAAATGATTTATTAAACAAATAAAACACATTTTTTTAAACCACCAAAAAAATACACGTTCAAAGCAACACAACGGCGGCCCAATATCAGACAGAATCCCACTCTGTAGAGTGGGCCATCTTAATGAAGCGGTTGGTTGGGCCAATTGATAAAGCAAGAAACATTACTTAAAAGATATTAAACAAGAAAAACATAAAGTGTAAACAGTGTAAATATTTAGTTGCTTTTCACTGACTGATTCTACAGTGATGAACCTGATGGATTGACGGCTGCACATGTCATCTCAAATCTGGCTCTGAAGATTAACCGAGCCAATGTCTGGGATGGTGCCTACCGAGGCGTCAGAAGGTCTTCATATAGTCCCAACTCTGGCATGATGGTGAAATTCTCTGATGACGTGGGGCAGGCTGAAGAGGCAATAGACACAGGTGGGCCTACCCGAGAATTTCTCACCCTTTTGATGGAAGCCATAAGGACGAGAAGAATATTCGAAGGAAAAGACTATGCCAAATATCTCACGTTTCATAGTAAAGGTGTTTATTTTTTTTCACATTTTTTTCCATGGTCAAAATTACTTTATTATAATGTAATGTCTTTATCTTTAGCTGCAGATGAAAATGAATATTTCTACATTGGAAGAATGATTGCAGTTTCCATTGTCCATGGTGGTCCATGGCCATGTTGTTTATCTCCAAACTTCTTAATGTAGCTTGTTGGAAAAGACAAGACATTTGAGGCTCCAATTGATGATATACCAGATGAAGAAATCAAGAAGGCTCTACTAGAGGTGAATTTATGATGTTATGATTATGACAAATGCCAATTAATGCAAAGACCTACATTTAATAGATTACTTAACATAATCTTGGTAACTAACTGATGCCTGAAATGATTACTGATTTTGTAATTCAAGACTGTGTTAAATTGCAAAGGATATCACTTGACTGAGTGTATTTCTGTAGCCCAAATATATGGTAATAATCGTAACTGTCACAATTTCCATTTTGAAAATTGATGATATACATATTCACCAAAGGGTGTGTGTTTATTTCTCTCTCTCTCTCTCTCTCTCAATACACACACACACACACACACACACACACACACACACACACACACACACACACACACACACACACACACACACATATATATATATATAAAACACCCAGCTCTTTTATTAGAGATTTTATCATTTGTGAGCACAGAAATATATATATGAAAAAAATTAAAAATTCCCACTCGCCACGGGGACCACCGTTACCTTCACCCTCCACATCCTCTCGAGCTCTTCTCTGAGCCCTTGGTATTTCTCCAGCTTCTTGTGTTCCTTCTTCCTGATGTTGCTGTCATTGGGAACCGCTACATCGATCACTACGGCCGTCTTCTCATGTTTGTCTACCACCACTATGTCCATATTCGGGCCATATTCAGCACAGATGTTCCTGTACACTATGCCGGCCACTTGGTTATGGCGTTCCATGTATGCCTTGCCTGCTAGCATCTTGCACCCTGCTGTTATGTGCTGGATTGTCTCTGGGGCATCTTTACACAGCCTGCACCTGGGGTAACTGTCCTCTATGTCTGCAATGTTGCGTTCTGGTAGTTCAATCCCCTCAGTTCTGACTACCTTCCCTCTCTTTGAACAAGAAGGCATCGGTGGGCAAGAGACGAAAACAGGGTATTGTTGGAATGCTACTACGCAAGTAACCCTGGCGGAAGGGGTTACATGAATAGGATGAGGGACCTATGGATTCTTCGATACCCAACATCCACAATGACGGCAAAACAACTAGTAGCTCAGTGTTCCAACATTTGAAAGAAGGGACTGCTCTCACTGCTAGAGATTGACGAGGTACAACATAAATGCTACGGCAAGGGGGAGCCAGGACGCCAGGTCAGGGAGGAGATATCATCACCCCCACCTGAGATTGGGTACCAAGACCCAAGTGCGATAGGAGAAGGATATATATATATATATATACATATATATATATATATATATATATATATGTATATATGTATGTATGTATGTATGTATGTATGCGTGTGTAATATACAGTGTTGGTCAAGTTACTTGAAAAAAGTAATCAGTAACTAATTACTGATTACTTCCCCAAAAAAGTAATCCCATTACTTTACTGATTACTTCTTTTCAAAAGTAATTAATTACTTAGTTACTTAGTTACTTTTTAAAAACACGATTTACAACCTGAGTAGGTGATAAAGCGATAGATCTTTCAGCCCAATTCTACTTTTTCTACATAATCCATCATACAAAATGTAATCAAATGGAAAAGTCTCTTTTTAAAACTTGTTTTATTAGTTTTAATCTTTTAACTTTATGCATCAAGCAAAAATGTAATTATCTGCAACATTCTCTGACTGGAAGAAATTAGTTTAACATTGAAACCTATTTTCTGCACATTCCAGCACATAAAATAAAATATAATATTTTTTGTGTTTAGACTCAGTCTTTCAAGTAGATGCAAGTAAAACACAGCAGAAAATAAATAAAGTCAAAGACTCAGCTGTCCTGTTGCTCTATTTTCATCTGTAAAGCAGGACCAGGGTAGGCGGAGGTTTACCCTGGTGCAGGTGTGCCGCAGTCAGTTGAAGAATCCGCGAGTTTCTCAGCGCACTTGGTGCTTGCTCAGATGTTTAGGGGTTTTTATGGAATCAAACTCAAAGTACGGTCAGTGCTTCCACGCTTTAAACGCTGCACGCTCATACTCTCTCCCACAATCGATATGTGATCCATTGTTGATCTGCACACAGCTGTTGTCACTAACGGCGCACTCGCTTACGTCACTGTCGTGAGACATTCTCGCAAAAAATCACGGTTTTAGTAACGCAGTAACGCAGCGTTCCTACGGGAAAGTAACGGTAATCTAATTACCGTTTTTGCAATAGTAATCCCTTACTTTACTCGTTACTTGAAAAAAGTAATCAGATTACAGTAACGCGTTACTGCCCATCTCTGGTAATATATGTTTTTTTATTTAGATAGAGAATGCAACAACTGTAAGTGAGCTCTGGGTAGTCTTAGAAAAACACCCAAGCATGCTCCAGACAGCAGGCTGCTATTGATTCATGAGGACACTGGAGGATAAGAAGAAGGTAGTAGCAGATTACATTCAGTGGTACTTCATCTACTGAAACCATCTTTCCATCCAAAGGTATAGAATTCAGACTATTATGTGCCCATTTAACAAAATCTTTTCAGAAGATTAAATGGTTACTTTTTTTATTCCAGTGAACTTTAAAGGCCTTTTTCAGGAGGACTTCTTTTTTGTAGCAGGATGACTGTCTTAGCTAGATAAGAATGTTGGTTACTTTCTTAACACAGTATTTTGCCATGTGAAGTTTTGCTTGCTTGTTGAGAGGAAGATGATGCTGTAGGTAAGGCACCACAACCTCCACAAATAACATTAAACAATTTATTAAAAATGAGACTGTTTTCTAGTTTCAGAGAGGGTCTAGCAACACTGGATTTTCTAAACGCCCTGGAACAGCATCCTTCACTCTTCTCATTCATGTGCTACACTGAGACCAGGCTGACAGCTGATCTTCTGGAGAACATCTTCCATGTGCAATTTGGTCCACCTGGCAGCTCTAGGCGTCAAGAGTACTGAGCTACTGGCAAGACTATCTGCTTTCTGTAGAAGGTCTTAAATTTGGTTGAAAATGTTGACATGAGTACATTTATGTCAACAAAGTGTAATGGCCCCTGTTTGTGTTTATTATCATTAGAAATAACTTTTTCTTTTTACATTCACAGAGAAAAATGGAAGTCTGTCTCTTGAAGACATCCCTATGTTTGCAACTGGACTGAGGGAAATTCCTCCTGCAGCAATTCAGCCAAAGTCACAGCTTCTTTTCCAGACCACTTCACGCTTCCCTGTAACAGATGTCTGTGCAAATACTATCAAAATCACAGTGTTACACAATTATGAGGACTTCCAAGGAGCCATGGATTATGGCATCCAGAACTCTCCTGGGTTTGGGCTTCCCTAAGGTCCAAGTCCTTTTGCTTTTAAGCCACATTTATGGTTTTTGCAAACATGTGAAGTTTCTGATTTTAAAATATGATAATTTTCTTTCTAAATTTCATCCTGCAGTTTATATGTGTAGAGAATTTCTGGAAATAAACATAAAGTTTATTGCATCGCAGCAAGTTCGATCAGGTTTTGGAATTTCAAAAGCATAATATCATAGTGGGACAATTGAACAAGTTAGAAATATTTCACTGTGTTAAGAAATTGCCAAAATAACAAAACAAAACATTTCTGAATGAATTATTAATTAATTAATTTTCAATTAAATTCAATTAAATGTTATTTATATAGCACCAAATCACAACAACAGTCGCCTCAAGACGCTTTATACGGTGGCTAGGAAGTGCAAATCACATTTACAACATCAACAACAAAATAACATTTCAGAAAACACTTTAACAACTCCGCAACAAATTAACAAGTGGCTCTTGACGAAAAGGGATTGTCCGAAATACCGGAAGTGACTCAACGATTAGGCTTACTCCATATTTGTAGTATAGAAAAGTGATTTGTAGTCAGCTAAATGAGGGCTTTTCAGAGAAGTAGTGTTCAGTTAATGTTTGAAGAGATTTTACAAAAGAGTATGGGTGAGATAATGAGGTTCAGATTTTTAAATGTCACAGGGATTTTCTTTAGAAAATATCTAGGCCTTAAAACCGTCATGGTCCACACTCCAGCCCAGCAGGTGGCGGTAAAGTGCCTTTAAATTAGCGGCAGAAGAAGAAGCAGCAGCTAAACGCGGGATGTCAAGTCAACAAACGCCGAGAAACTTTAATGGTGTGTTCACACCGAACGTGATAGACGCGACCAGAGCATCAGGTTTAGATGTAAAGTCAATGGAGAAGTGCGATGACACGCGGAAACTCAGAAGCACAAAACTCAGAAGCAGACACGAAAACGCGTCAAACGCGCGTCAAAGTAGCACGTCTGGCGCGCTTGACGTCAGTTTTTGTGTTGCATTTTGTGCATTCGCGCCATATCGCGTCTACTGCTCGAGTTGGAAAAATCTGAACTCCAGCGTCAATTCGACAACCAATCAGGAGCCTGGTGACGTGGCTGTGACCTAGGTCAAAGGGGCAGATCCAGCCAAAGCCCTTCATACTTCAATGGAGGAAATGGTAAATGGCTAATCAACGCCGTAGCAAACAACCCGGAGCCGTACAACACCAGCTGCTTTCTGTACCAAGACAGGAATATAAAGGACCGAGCTTGGAGGAAGATATGTGAAGAGATAGGGCAACCTGGTAAGTTCATTCATTTCTCTTTTGAAAGTTTTCACTGACCTGGGGAAGCCGCGCTAAAGCTAGCAAGCCACCGCTATTTTCCCACTGACGTACAAATACCGTTCTGCTTTTATGCATGTTGTCATATAGGAATATATTTTGTTTATTAATAAACAGCACACAGTGGTCCCGCTGTTCATCCGTCACTGCTTCGCTCATCAGTGGGAAAATAGCGGTGGCTTGCTAGCTTTTGACGTGCGTTTGACGCGTTTTCGCGACACAAATCTGCTTCTGAATTTTCGCCTGTATGGCAAGCCATTAGTGCCAAATATCGCCACTTTTCTAACCTGTTTGGTTAAGAAATGGCGTAAAAAACGCTGTTTAATTATTCAAAGCGCCACTCACATGGCGCCCAGTATGTGACCTGCCCCACTGTAGGCAATAAAACATTGTACTTAATGTATGCCAATGAAAAAGTGTCATACAGTTTATCACCTCTCCCTGACCTGGGAAGATCTGATCGTAACCTAGTGCGCCTTGTCCCTGTGTGCAGCCCTTAGTGTGCAGGGAGCCACTAATCACCCACGCAGTGCAGAGATGGCCAGTGGAGGGCATATAAATAAGTAATAAAAGCAAATAAATGACAGAATGCTTTTTTTAAAACAAGGTGCGATCGTGGCTCAAGAGTTGGGAGTTCGCCTTGTAATCGGAAGGTTGCCGGTTCGAGCCCCGGCTCGGACAGTCTCGGTCGTTGTGTCCTTGGGCAAGACACTTCACCCGTTGCCTACTGGTGGTGGTCAGAGGGCCCGGTGGCGCCAGTGTCCGGCAGCCTCGCCTCTGTCAGTGCGCCCCAGGGCGGCTGTGGCTACAATGTAGCTTGCCATCACCAGTGTGTGAATGTGTGCGTGAATGGGTGGATGACTGGATATGTAAAGCGCTTTGGGGTCCTTAGGGACTAGTAAAGGCGCTATATAAATACAGGCCATTTACCAAGGTTCAAGGTTCAAGGTTCTTTATTTGTCACATGCATAGTTATACAAGTATAACACACAGTGAAATGTAGCCTGACACGCTCCTCGACATGTGCAAAAATTGGGGGGGGGTGTATATAACACCCAGCACGCCCCTGCGGGCGGTTTATCCTTCAAGCTCGGATCCTCTACCAGAGGCCTGGGAGCTTGAGGGTCCTGCGCAGTATCTTAGCTGTTCCCAGGACTGCGCTCTTCTGGACAGAGATCTCCGATGTTGTTCCCGGGATCTGCTGGAGCCACTCGCCTATCTTGGGAGTCACCGCACCTAGTGCTCCGATTACCACGGGGACCACCGTTACCTTCACCCTCCACATCCTCTCGAGCTCTTCTCTGAGCCCTTGGTATTTCTCCAGCTTCTCGTGTTCCTTCTTCCTGATATTGCTGTCATTCGGAACCGCTACATCGATCACTACGGCCGTCTTCTTCTGTTTGTCTACCACCACTATGTCCGGTTGGTTAGCCACCACCATTTTGTCCGTCTGTATCTGGAAGTCCCACAGGATCTTAGCTCGGTCATTCTCCACCACCCTTGGGGGCATCTCCCATTTTGACCTCGGGACTTCCAGGTTATACTCGGCACAGATGTTCCTGTACACTATGCCGGCCACTTGGTTATGGCGTTCCATGTATGCCTTGCCTGCTAGCATCTTGCACCCTGCTGTTATGTGCTGGATTGTCTCTGGGGCATCTTTACACAGCCTGCACCTGGGGTCTTGCCTGGTGTGATAGACCCCAGCCTCTATGGATCTTGTGCTCAGAGCTTGTTCTTGTGCTGCCATGATTAGTGCCTCTGTGCTGTCTTTCAGTCCAGCTTTGTCCAGCCACTGGTAGGATTTCTGGATATCAGCCACCTCCTCTATCTGCCGGTGGTACATACCGTGCAGGGCTCTGTCCTTCCATGATGGTTCCTCGTCTCCCTCCTCTTTCTTGGGTTTCTGCTGCCTGAGGTATTCACTGAGCACTCGGTCAGTTGGGGCCATCTTCCCAATGTATTCTTGGATGTTCGTTGTCTCATCCTGGACTGTGGTGCTGACACTCACCAGTCCCCGGCCCCCTTCCTTCCGCTTAGCGTACAGCCTCAGGGTGCTGGACTTGGGGTGAAACCCTCCATGCATGGTAAGGAGCTTTCTTGTCTTTATGTCAGTGGCTTCTATCTCCTCCTTTGGCCAGCCTATTACCCCAGCAGGGTACCTGATCACGGGCAGGGCGTACGTGTTGATGGCCCGGATCTTGTTCTTACCATTCAACTGACTCCTCAGGACTTGCCTGACCCTCTGCAGGTACTTGGTGGTTGCAGCTTTTCTAGCGGCCTCTTCATGGTTCCCATTCGCCTGCGGGATCCCCAAGTACTTGTAACTGTCCTCTATGTCTGCAATGTTGCCTTCTGGTAGTTCAATCCCCTCAGTTCTGACTACCTTCCCTCTCTTTGTTACCATCCGACTACACTTCTCCAGTCCGAACGACATTCCAATGTCATTGCTGTATAGCCTGGTAGTGTGGATCAGTGAATCGATGTCTCGTTCACTCTTGGCATACAGCTTGATGTCATCCATGTACAGGAGGTGGCTGACAACTGCTCCGTTCCGTAGTCGGTATCCGTAGCCAGTCTTGTTAATGATCTCACTGAGGGGGTTCAGGCCTATGCAGAACAGCAGTGGGGACAGAGCATCTCCTTGGTAGATCCCGCACTTGATGGTGACTTGTGCTATGGGCTTGGAGTTGGCCTCTAGTGTTGTACGCCACATCCCCATTGAGTTCCTGATGAAGGCTCTTAGGGTCCCATTGATCTTGTACAATTCTAGGCATTCCAGTATCCAGCTGTGGGGCATTGAGTCATAGGCCTTCTTGTAATCAATCCAGGCAGTGCACAGGTTGGTCAGTCTGGTCTTGCAGTCTCGGCTGATTGTTCTGTCTACCAGTAGCTGGTGTTTTGCGCCTCTGGTATTCTTGCCAATTCCTTTCTGTGTCCCGCTCATGTATTGACCCATGTGCCTGTTCATCTTAGCCGATATGATGCCTGACAGGAGCTTCCATGTAGTACTGAGGCAGGTTATTGGTCGGTAGTTGGAGGGGACCGGTCCCTTCTTGGGGTCCTTGGGGATCAGGACCGTCCGGCCTTCAGTTAGCCATTCCGGGTGTCTCTCGTTAACTAGCAGCTGGTTTATTTGTGCTGCCAGACGCTCGTGGAGTGCAGTTAGCTTCTTCAGCCAGTAGGCGTGAACCATGTCGGGCCCTGGTGCTGTCCAACTCTTCATACTGGAGACCCTTTCTTGGATATCTGCCACTGTGATGGTTACTGGACCCTGTTCAGGGAGGTCGCTGTGGTCTGCCCTCAGATCCTCTAGCCACTGAGCATTGCCGTTATGGGTTGCATCCTTCTCCCATATGCTCTTCCAGTATTGCTCCGTCTCCAGCCTTGGTGGTGCTGTTCTCTTATTGTTCCCTTGCCACTGAGAGTACACCTTTGCTGGTTCTGTGGAGAACAGCTGGTTTATTCTCCTGCCTTCTATCTCTCTGGTGTACCTCCTCAAGCGGCTGGCCAAGGCTGTGAGTCTTTGCTTGGCAGTTTCCAAGGCCTCAGGTATGGACAGCTTGCTGTATTTCTTAGGCACCTTATTCGTCGCACCTTTCTGCAACTCCGTTAGTTGGCTAACCTCTCTCCGTGCTACTTTGATCTTGCCCTCTAGCCTCCTTCTCCATGGAGGGTACTGCCCCTTGTGGCTGTTCAACTTGTAGCCAAGCATCTCACTGATCACTGCTGCCGTATTGTAGATCAGCTTGTTAGTGTCGGTAATCGTGGTTGTAGGTATTGCCCATAGTGCTGCATTAACATCATCTAGCAGACCTTCTGAGGGTACTTCACGTAATCTTGGTAACCGGCTACGGGGGATCCAGGTTTCAAGCTTGGCCATGATCCTATTTTTCAGGTCAGTTCCTCTCGCACTCAACGATCCTTCTCCTATCACACTTGGGGCTATGTACCCAATCTCGGGTGGGGGTGATGATATCTCCCCCCTGACCTGGCGTCCTGACTCCTCCTTGCCGTAGCATTTGTGTTGTACCTCGTCAATCTCTAGCTGTGAGAGCAGTCCCTTCTTTCGAATGTTGGAACACTGAGCTACTAGTTGTTTCGCCGTCATTGTGAATGTTGGGTATCGAAGAATCCATAGGTCCCTCATCCTATTCATGTAGCCCCTTCCGCCGGGGTTACTTGCGTAGTAGCATTCCAACAACGCCCTGTTTTCGTCCCTTGCCCACCGATGCCTTCTTGTTCCAGTAGCCCACTTTTCGTCAGGGTGCCCTGGTTCCTCAACACCTGACGCGGACCTTGTTGATCCGGGCGACGTCCGAGCCGGCATGCCTTCATATATATATATATATATATATATATATATATATATATATATATATATATATATATATATACATATAGTATATACACTGGGTGAATGTGCAGTAGTAGTAGCAAGCAGGTGAATTCTGTACATTAATAAGAATAGACATCTGACTATTTTACAGGATAGACAATATGAACATATTTAAAATTAAAGGAATTTGAAATGTACATTGTTCCTTGGTTTAGTGTCTGGAAGAGTCCTGACTCAGTCAATTATAGATGATGTGAGAGGGCGGGTGTGTGTGTTTAGGGCACGGATGGCTTGGGGATAGAAGCTCCTCTTGAGTCTCTCTGTCCTTGCCCGGAAGATGCGGAACCTTCTACCAGATTGCAGAAGTTGGAACAGTTTGTTGCCAGGATGGGACGGGTCCTTCAAGTGGAGACATTAACTTTGATCAAAATCCTTTTTTGTTCAGTCTAAATTAATAACACTGTATAATAGCCTTCAGTTGTAATATTATTAACAGCATCTCAGGAATATTTTGCCCCTTCAACATGCATTTAAAAAGAACCTGATATGCAATTTTACACCACCGTCATTGGCCTCATTCAAGATGATGTTGAGTCTGCACACCGGCAGGAAGTTGAGCGGCTGGTGCAGTCAGCACAAGCTGGAACTGAACACACTTAAGACTGTGGAGATATCCCTCAACACTGCCTCCCGTCACCATATCTACAGTCATTGACTCTGTCCTGTCTCCATCACAGTCTGGTATGAAGCAGCCACTAAGCAGGACAGGAGCAGTCTGCAGTGGACTGTACAGGCAGCAGAAAAGATCATTGGCACCCCCTGCCCTCCATCCAGGATCTGTACCTCTCAAGAACCAGGAAATGGGCAGGGAAAATCATCACAGACCCCTCACACCCTGGACACAGACTTATGGACTCATTGCCCTCTAGCAGACGGCATAGAAACCTGCAAACCAGGACCACCTGACATAGGACAGTTTCTTTCCCCTTGCCATCTCCCTCCTAAGTGGTTGAACTGTCACACAGCTTCACACTGTAGACTGCAACTGCACTCTTTGGTATTAACTTCTGTAATCCTGTAATTTCTGTATAAAAGAATTAGATTGTGTATTATATTGTTAGTTTATGCACCTGTGTGCATATGTGCATGTGTATTTATGTATGTCCATGCACATAGATGGATTGTGTTTTACATTTTTGTGCTTGACAGACGCCCTCAATCGGAACCTAATTCCTTGTATGTGTTTGCGCATATACTTTGCCAATAAACGCGATTCTGATTATGAGGTATTTCCCTCTGGATGGCACACACGAGTAAATTAAGTAGAAAAAATGTCATGTGTATAGCCTCTTTTAAAATTATTTTTTTGAAACCACAAGAAGAGAAATATGTGGCATTCCCTTATGTCATTTTACATCTTCACTGTCAGTAGACAGTTGTGAACATATTTTGATTTGGCTTTTTTTCCTTAACTCAATAGACCTGGCACACATTCTACAAAGACAACTCTCTTCCTCTGCTTCAAGCGCTTTGTTTTAAGGTGTGAAACAGCTGTGTACTGCCTTTTGTTCCTGGAGAAGGTATTTCACTGAGAGCCATGCTGGGCTCAGGGAGACTCTGCTGACCGTCTGTCCCGCGGTCATGCAGGGACTTCATCAAGCTTGGTTGTCTGTTCTTTGTGTGTTTGATTAAAGAATGTTAGCTACCGCTCACCGCTCGTCTGCAGCTTTATTTGAATGGAAAAACTTCCACAACAGGCAAAAAAAAGCTTTTTGCTAAAAAAAAGATTCAGAGCAGAAGTTTTTTGCACTGCATTTTAAAATGAAAACATATTGCATTTATTTACAATTAAAGACACAGAGCAGGAGGTGTGTTACTGTTTTACATCCACAGACACACAAGAAAAGAAGCAGGCAACATGAGGTCAAGTTATGGCAATTTTATTTGTGTGTTTCAGTGCATGTATTTAGATTAGAGTTTTAAAAAACAAACAAACGTCCCAAGAAGAAGGATGGGGAGAAAGAAAGGTGGAGAGAGGAGGAAGAAACTATTGATGTCCTCAAACTCAATGCTGCTGGGTCAGTTCTTCCTCAGCAGTCTGCTCCAGAATCCCCTCCTGTCCTCGCCTTGCTTTGCTTTTGCCTTCAGTTCTTTTAAGGTTTTGTTGAGCTGCTCCTCGGCATCTTTAAATGTTTCTTTCAGCTGCTGTTCGGCCAGTTTCCCTTTGTGTTTGAGGAGCTCTTTAGCTTCCTTTTTGTGCTTTCGTATTTCTTTAAGTGCGTCTTTGCAGCCTTTCTTGGTCACCGCAGAGCCGCTCATTTCTTTCTTGAATGCCTTCACCTCAATTTTCTCTTCTGCAAGTTCTTCTTGCACTTTCATCAGTTCCTTCTTCATGTTTTCATTGTGACTCTTTGTATCTTCCATTTCTTTCTTTGCTTCCTGTGTTTTAATTTTCTCTTCCTCCAACACTTTTTGAGCTTCCAACAATTCTTTCTTCATATTTTCAATCTCATTTTCTGCCTCGTGTTTACGTTTTTTCTCCTCTTCAAGTTGTTGCTTCACATGCAGTAGTTCCTTCCTTAGTGTTTCAGCTTCAGCCGTTACATTTGCAGCTTCTTGTGTTGCCAACTGCATTTTCCTTTTTCCCTCTTCAAAATCTTCCTGCACCTCCTGTAATTCCTGCAGCACATTTCCTGCCTCCTTCTTTGCAGTTTGATATTTCTTTTTGGCTTCTTGTGCTGTGCTTTTCTCTTCCTCCAATGCTTTTTGAGCTTCCAACAGTTCTTTCTTCATCTTTTCATTCTCCTTTTCTGCCTGTTGTTTTCCCATTTTCTCTCCTTTAAGTTTGAGACCCACATGCAGTAATTCCTGCAATACTACTTCAGTTTCAAACTGTGAATTTTGAGGTTCTCCTCTTGATTTTTCTGCCTCTTCTTTTAATTTGACATTTTCAGCCTGTATCATTTGAAGTTCTTCTTGCAGGTTAATCAGCTGTACTGAATTGTGAGGTGAAGCACTCGCCGATCCTCTTCTCGTTCTCCCCTGATTCATTTTGGCCTTTTAAACAAAGGAGCCAACGTTTTGTAGAGGAGTGAAGTGAAGTTTTCGATGTTTCTTTGTCAGCTGTCGTTTGTCCTGCACAGAGATGCTGCTGTAGATGTGTCTCTAGCTGTGTCTGGATACAATGAAACATGCTGGAACTAAGTGCTTGTGTTGCACAGTTCTACTGAACATTCCATTTCATGCATGCTCCGCCCACATGGTCAGGAATGTCAGGTGCTGCATGACCAAATGCTGCTCCCGTTGCCTAGCAATAACAGCTGTTTACTTTTTGGGGTCTGGTTCATTGTTTAATAAAGAAAATATGTCCAAGTACTGGGTGCTGAGGCTCAGCACATATTCTAGCCTGCTGTGTGGGTGGGCAGCTAGAAATCACTGGTGGGCAACATGAGTGAGGAGAAAACTGGAGCAGCCAAGCAGGGAGCTGCAGGTTGCTGGTTTGAGTCTCTGTTCAGATGCTGGTGTCTCCTCTCTCTGAGATGTCTGCAAACAGTCCCAGATAAAACAATAAGGATAATAAACAAACACGTGACTAAAATAACAATTATGACTCTGATGTGTTTCATGTGTAGCAGGATGGCCTCTATACAGCAGTCGCTGCAAGCATCCACATCACCACACTCACTTTTCTTTAAGCAGGCGTGCTGGGCTCCTCCTAAGGAAAGTTTGAAACTTCATTTCCTTCATGCTGGTGAACTTTTTACCAAATATTTCCATCAAAGCTTCTCCATCACTGACAGGGATTGTTTGGATCTTCACACTCATCTCCACCAACCCTAAAAAATGAGTCTCACTTTGCTCATATAATGCCAGGAGTGTCTCCATATTCCACAAAAGTCTGTGCAAACATGTAACAGTATCCCATATTCATAGAAATATTATTGATATTATAACAAAAGCTGTCACCAACACAATTGTCCCAAGTGCTTTTTTATTAGTTATTGCAAATGCTTGATTGCAGTTCTTGCTAGATGACAAAACCACTTATTAGGTTTAGAAGGAAATGACTTTTTCTACATGAGGTAAAGTTGGAGCTGTTTCCCCAAACTAAATGAAATCATCATTTAAAAAACTACAATCTGTATTTACTCTGAACATCTGTGTTAACATTTGGAAACATGTAAGTGTAACAAACATGTTAAAACATAAGAAATCAGGAAGGGGCATGTACAGGAATTTCTTTTACTTATGTATTAATCACATTATTTTATTGTATGATACCTTGGTGCCACTGGATGTTAACAAGGGTCTGTTATGCAGAAATAACAGATTGTGCACTTACCTCACTAAAATAAAGGCATTTGCAATGGCATAGATTAATATTCATGCTTCATGGAATTAGCTTCATAGATCATATTCATAGATGTAATATGCTTCACAGAACATGCCGTATTTCTCCAAATTATCGCCCAGACATATAATATGCAAAATTAATTTGGACCCCAGGTGTTTAAAAGAACCAGGTTGCTATATGTGGCCTGCTGAATAATTGGGGACGTATGATTATGAAAACAATTATTAAGCACTGATGTTCTAACACTACCCAATACAATATTAAATCAATTCAAAAATACTTTACTTGATCCCACAAAACAAAGCGCAGGTGCAGCAACAGTGGGTATTTTCACACATACTAGTGGGATACAGTAGTACTTTGTTTTATTTTTTAACATCTGCCGTTTCAATATTTTAGAAAAAGCTAGCATTGACTAATTTTTAAACTTAAGCAGTCAGACAGTCATGCACAGGCCTGGACTGGGACAACATGTCAGGCTGAGAGCTTTACCCCCCCCGCTTTTATTTTGGTGTGACACCCTGGGCAACTTCAGCTACTTTCTGTCAGAGACCGTTGGCAACACTGATGGTCTCATGAGACGCCCTCCCTCTCT
>NC_141348.1:4662005-4709505 GCF_057382095.1 Aulonocara sp. 'chitande type north' Nkhata Bay
AAGTAAGGATGGCAAAGGGCGACGTTTTCTTCCAAAGAGCTGCAAACATGGTCGACGCCTCATTAGAAGAATCATCTGGACGTTTGTGAGGAACTCTAACCAAGAAAGCAACGTCACACAGATCCAACAGACAGTTTCCATGACTGCAAGTGTTGAGTGGAAAAATGCTACATTGCATTATTGCATCCTCTCACCACAGGAGGCGCTGTTGGCACCACTGATTGCTGATCAGCTGTTCTCTGATGATCTGATTGATACTGTGAATAACGGGACTCACTGAACTCTGTGACACAGTGAAGATTACAGAGTTTAACTTCAACATCTGACTGACGTCACACAGACAGAAGGATGAACCAGTGAGGCACAGAACACAGTTACTGGAGATACTGGATCAGCTCCATGTGAACCTCTGATGGAGAAGCTGCTGAGCCAGAGAAACATCAGGACATGACAGCAGCTGCACTTATCTAACAACATGTAGCAGAGCTGATCTATGTTAGAGGATCTATCACAGCAGCTGAAGCCAAAGTCCAACACTGGATACCAGCTGAGCCTGTGCTGAGTGTAGTGTTACAGGAAAAGGGCAGAAACACTGGTAGCTCCCAGTGATGCTGACTGGGGCACAGAGCTGAATGATGCAGCATCAGGACACTGTTTCAGTCTGACTGACAGAGAAACCTGTAGCTGTATCTACATGTGAGGCAGAGGCCACACAAGCAGCTTTCTATGTTTCACAGTGACTGAGATCTTCAGTGGGGGTGGACATGCTCCTGTACAGACTCTGAGGAGAACCAAGGTGCAGTCAAAGAGTCCAGTCTGTCCTCACAGATGTGAACATGTGCTTTCATCAGGTCTGCTGTCAGCTAGCAGGCTCACATCAGAATCACTGTTCCTGAAAAACACAGTCTGTGTGACATCATCAGTCAGCTGATGGTCCCAGATCTGAATGGTTTCTGTCTCTAGGAAGTCAGAGAATATCACTGAGGTGTGGATCAGGTCTGAGTGAGCTGTGGAGGGACAGCTTTAAACAGTCCACAGGTCTCACGTCCTGCTCAGTCTGGTAGCAGATACCTCGTATTGTTCCAGATGTGCTGACATCAGCAGCAGCACAGCTGTGTGATACCATGAATCTCAGTTATTGATCCAACACACAGTAAATACAAAGATCAGGATTTCTGAGAGTAATCATTATGAGTCTGAACACATGATCACTGAATGTTAGTCTCCACAATAATAAGCTAACACAAGCAAACACAGCTTTCAGCTCTTATTTTGAAACTGGCTTATTTAGAGAGCTGTGATGTGAGCGTGCCTGGCTCTGAGGCACTTGGGTCAGCCTCTGTTGTTTAGAAGTGTTACAGACTGTGAATGACACAGACCTGTCAGTTTCCATGTTTGTCTGTAACACAGCTCAGGGCTCCATGCTGAACGCATCCATCCAGTGTTATTGATCCAGGACTGATACCAGCATTGGGATCAATACTACAACACACAATCACATGTGTCCACGTGATGTGTTTGACCAGCTTTATTCATTAATGATCAATCAGCTTATTTACTGCATCTGAGTCCAGCTTCATTTAAATGATCCAACCATGAAAATGACATCAGTCCTACAGAAGCACTTCATGCTAACAGGAAGTCATTGATTAAGGTGGAATAACACAGAGACACAACCACTCACAGCTAACCTGACCCCACTAACTGCATGTGTTTGGACTGTGGGAGGAAGCCGGAGTACCGGAGAGGACGCACACAAACACGGGAGAACATGAAGCTCTGAAACAAAGATGGTGGATTTGACCTCAGGACCAGGCGGGGTTACGGGGGTCATGACCCCCCAATAATAGATCCAGCTACACTGAAACTGTCAATTTCATTTACTTTTCCTGTTTTAAAGCTATCAGGCTGCTTTGTGGCTCACTCAATACTAAACTAAGATACTTTCAGTGTGAATCATTTGCAGGAACACAGGCAGGATTTAAAGTGCAGAACTTTACAGTCTCTGTCTCAAAGTTGGTCTGAACATGCTAACAGCTCTTTGTTTTTTTCAGTTTTCACTGGTTTGATGTAATGAAAGAAATTTTAAAGAAGCAGACGATTGTTGTTATTTTAGTTCTATAGTTTCATAAATCGTGGTGTGGATCTAAGTCAACATTCAGAATAAATAAGATAATACAGCACTTTGATGGTTGCCTTTGTATTTTCCCAGCAGTGCTCAGGTTGGTTCTCGGCTACATTTACATACAGATGTTAATGTGTTCAGCAGCTGGACTCATCTGAGGAAGGAACATTGGAAAGGTGCTCAGTGCACAACTGCATCACTAATTTTATGTAAGACCCTGTGTTTTATTGTATTTATATATTTGTAACATTTGACTCAAACACTTTTGGGAAGGATGGAAATGTTTTCAGGAGGAAGTTTTTCCTTCTGTCCGACTGCAGTACACACAACACTGCGTCTCCCCCCATTATCACACTTCCTCAGGCTGGTGATGAGCGCCCCCTGGTGTCAGTGTTGATGACGTCATGCACAGTGAAACATAAACAGTGTCTGTTAATAAAAAATCATGTGTCCATTTTCATGTTTGCATCATGTTTCTGTAAAATCATCAGCTGTTTCTGAACCTTCTTCATTGTTTGACTCGTTCCAACAGCTGTGAGCTGTGATGGAGTCAGAGCAGCTTCATCACTGATGTTCAGGTGAAGCTGAACTTAATAAACTGTAGAAATGATCAGGATTCAGGCTGGATGTGTAAAACACTTCTGTGTGAGGTCGCAGTGCTTCATATGTGTGTGTGGGCTGAAGCACACACGTGTGAGTCCTCAGAGGTTTCACACACATCACTGCACACACTTATAATCTATGGCGTTATTTTTGTGCCACTATTCTGAGCGCACGTAAAAAAAAATTGAGCGCACGTAAAAAAAAATTGCAGGTGCAAGTGTTGCATTTTGAGGAGAAATTTATTTTGAGCTTACAAAAGCTGAATTTGAGTGAACAAAATTCATTGCTGCGTGCAAAAAACGTATTTCAGTGTTTGCGCTTATCCATATACACACACAATAGCACCCCCTCTCGCTCAGTTTTTTCATTTGCGCTTGCTCGCAATGTGTTGCTTGCGCTCACAACATTCTCTGCTTCGTACGCTCAACTCTCTGTACACCGTTATAAGTGTGCCACAAAACCAACCAATCACAGACTTGGTTTCAAAAATTCTGATTGGCTCTTACGGTCTCCAATCAGCTCGCTAGCTACTGCTGTCCGGAAACACTGTCCACTCAGCCTCGCTTCTTGCAGATAGAGGGATTTTTGATTTACTCTGCAGCTAAAGAAGAGATGGCAGAATCAAACAATGGCTCCAATAATACTACACCACAGTATCAGGTGAGTTTAATTTTTTTTGTGTGAATTTAGTAATTTGCTGTCCTTTCTGTTTAATATGCTGTGAAATTGTAGTTACAGATGCAGCTGTAGAGTTTAAGCTAGCCTTATGGGTAATTACCAGCGTAGTTGTCTTACTGAGGCAGTGTATCCTAATCATGTTTTTTAGGGTAATGGTGCAGTTGAGTCAGCAGTAAGAAATCTGGTGTCTTTGCTGCTTAACAACATATCCACAAATCCTTCAGGGAGGCCAACAGAGAGTGGGCAGCCGGAGCCTAGAAATCTGACTATCCAGCAAGAGATGACAAGGTTTTTGCTTTTTTTGTGTGTTTTTTTTATTTTAACTTTTTGCAATCTTTTCTGTTAAAGTTATTTGGTTTGTGGATTTATCAACATTGATTTTTAAATTAAAATGTGCTATTAAGGACTGATGTCATATTTAATAACTTTATTAAACAATAACCCTTATGTTATGCAACACTGCATTTTTTAAACTCATGCATTTTCATCCCACAGATCATTTCCAGGATATTTCAAATCACACTTGAGCCGTGGTAAAAAGAGATGTTTAACATCTACTAAGCAGCTTGTTAAGGCAGGCAGTAAGACCACAGGCCTCAGTTTTTATTTGCTGTCAAAAAACACATCCTACACACCTTTGCCAGCTGAGGAGCTTGAACTCCTACAAGCTGGCATGGGGAGACAAACAGTGTCTCTTCCAGAAGATGGTGACCATGCAGAGGTAAGTTTGTGTAGTCAGTATTAAAATCAGTCATTGGCAGACACATTTAGCCTGAATCATATGCCACAGTCCATTTAGTGTTCCATTCTGCTTAACGGTGTTTTTAACTAAGATTTCTAGACTTCTGGAAGAAACCTTTCCAAAAATGGAATATCTTTGTGGAGAATGGCTCTTACATAAGGCAACAGGTTTGTTGTTAATTCAGTTTTTATGTATTTTTTTGGCATTCTTGCGTGCTCATACTGCATTATGATTATGTAGTTGATACTTTTGCTGCTTGATTGTTTATGCTATTTTTCTGTCAATAAAGGTGGCAGTGGTCGACGAAAGCTCACTGTAATTCCACCTGAAACAGAAGGATATTCTGTCAAAACACTGAAAGCTGTGTCAGGAGGTGGCAAATCCACTTTTTACATAGTACCTCTTCAGGAAACATTAGACACATCTCCTCTACCTCCCGACTCACAGCACTTTTCAAAGATGCCAAAGAAGATATGTTACCAGTGTAATGAAGTTATGCCTCTGCAGATGCTTGCAGTACACATCAATATGTGCAAAGGAAAATTCTCTCCTGATGAGACTGATGATGAGGTGAGACAATTTTGATGAAATCAAAATGAGCAATTTTGATTAAATAATATAGTATCACAATTACTGTTTTTTGATTCAGCAGGAATCGGAGTTATGCATTGTGAAAAGCAAATGCAAGGTAAACCTAGCACATTACTAAAAACCATAGTAACTACAATGAATTTTGTATCGGTAATGATCTTTTTCCCACTATGCCTAACATGTACCCATTTTTGGAATTGTAGGTTATTTGTCCAATATGCACTAAGGATTTTCCTGAAGATGAGATCACAGTCCATGCGAGTCTGTGTGGGGATAGGTAATCTTTTTTCAGCCGTTTATGAAAAAATGTTAATCAGTAACAGTCCACGCAAACATATGTATTTTTATTTTATTTTTTTTTAAACTTTGTTTTGTCATCAGCTTTCAATGCATGGTGCCTGAAGAAAATGACCAAACTACAGGGACACCAGCTCAAACTTCAGTATGCACAACAGACAGGTACTTTTTGCTCTATTATAGTTCATATACACACTATTATGCAGAACCATTTGTTAAAATTATCTGTAAGATCTTTTACACAATACCTGGGGTTTAATTTCATATAAAACATTTTATGATCACACTACTTTAAATTATTGTTAAAGGTTGTTGCACAGAACATGCTGCAATAATTTCTAATCACGTTTAATGTGGTAGCCTCTTTTAATCTAAAGATGATTATTTTTCTTTGAGAGCTTAGGATGTTTTCTACCCTGTTTTTGTTAAGCGTGGAAGATGTATTGCGTTGCCTTGAACAACAAGTCGACACCACAACAGAATTTAAGTTGTGTGTGGACAGAGAAGACCTTCCAGACAGAGGCATTCTCCAGTGGCAGAGAAAAAAAGCTGCATCTCCCACCAGTGTTCTTAGGGTGGTTTTCATAGGAGAGGCAGGCGTGGATACAGGAGCACTTAGGAAAGAGTTTTTGAGTGGTGAGTTGCCTATTACCTGTTTTGTCCTAGTGTCAATAAATAATGGATAACTTAAAAATGCGGATATTTTTTGTATGAAAGACATGATTTCAGGTATTGAAAGCAGATTCTTTGAAGGACTTGAGAACAAGGGCAAAAACCCCAAGTATTCTCTGACCGATCTTGATAATGAAAACTTCAGGTTGGTTACATACGAGCTTTGTGTATTACATTTAATACGCATCCGATATTTTTGTAAATGTTACCTGAAAATGAATTATAATCATTTGTCTACACAGAACTGTTGGTGAAATAATTGCAGTCAGCCTCGCCCAAGGAGGCCCATCTCCTGCCTTTTTCAAAGAATGGTGCTACAATTTCCTCTGCTCAGGAGAGGTTGATTTCAGCTGTCTGTCTAAGGAGGATGTTGCAGATGTGGAATCTTCCCTGCTCATCCGCAAAGTGAGCACCTGGTTTAGCTCTGGCACATGATATATTATGAGTATGGTGTTTTTAAACACTTTTAACCTTCTGTATTTCCTCTTTCACATTATACATTTCCAGGTTGAAGATGCAGCAGACATACAGTCTCTGATGATGTGGGCTGATGAAATTGTCAGCTGTGGATACACAAACCAGATAAAGATGGATAGTAAGGAAAGCATGATCCGGTAAGGGAGAAAAAATCAGAGAGATCATTAACCCCCCCCCCCTCCCCAACTAGTTTTTCTTTTTGTTTTTTTATTTTTATTTTTAAGTGCTATTGTCTTACACTCTACAACAAGACTGATTCCAATGCTACAGCAGCTCCGAAAGGGCATGGAACTGTATGGTCTTGTGAAGCTGATGGCTGTAAATCCTGAAGCTTGCCACAGTTTGTTTGTTCCTGGGAAAATCCTCAAAGTAAGTATTAACATAGCAGCTTCAGTCTGATCCAAAGACAGTCCACTTATCTGTACTGTAGTTATCCTGTATTTATTTATTAGTTTTGAATGAACAATATATCTATAATATAATCTACTTTATTTCCTTATTTACAGCCAGACGCTGATTTCATTATGATGAGCTGCCAACCACATTTCAGTGAAAAAGGGACATCTAGGGAGAGAACTGAGAGGAAGATCATAAATTTTTTGCAAGATTTCTTGCAGGAGATTGAAGTATCAGGTACTATATAGTATTAGCTGTATATACCTATAGTATTGTATATATACCGTATGCATCTGTTAAATATTTTTGCTTTAACATGCAGGGCACTAGAAAGTATTCTTAGTTGTTAATTTAAAACATTGTAATCCAGATTGCTTTTTATTTAGAAAAGACTTTAGAAACATTTTCAAACATCACAGATGGAAACACAGGCGGTGCAGGTGGTGAAAAATCAGAGTCTCTTGCTGTCCACCATGTGCTCCAGTGGATGACCGGCCAGTCCCATGTTCCCATCCTTCCTGATGAAAAGAGACATTTCAAAATAACATGCAAGTTTGACCATGAATGTAAGGAGCGGCTGGGAGATCACTCCATTTGTTACCCAGTTGTGAGTGCATGCACTTGTACTGTGACTTTTCCAGTGCAGCATCTGGACACTTACACAGTGTTTAAAACCATAATGAGTGCAGCAGTTAAATATGGTGGTGGATTCCACAGAGTTTAACACATTGTTGTCTTGTAATTTGGAAACTAAATGAGTAAAAATGTTTGTAAACATTAGCTGTTAAGATGTTCGTAGCCGTTTCATGAAAATGACAAGACTTCAAAACTTTGTGTAGGGTCCTACGTTGATAGATAATAAGCAAGTGCTTTGTTTGCTTGTCTACTTGTAATCTGAATGTTTTAGCAAAGAAATCCAGTATTTGAGAACTTAAAAGAACGTTGACTTTCACGTCCATGTTAAGTGTCACTGTTGGTTTGACACCTGTAGCAAGAATTGTATGTACAGGTCACGACCGTGTGACTCAGAATGTTCCAAGGGATTAATAGTTCTCTGAAGCCCCTCCAGGGTTTCCTCATCCAGTGGGCATTCAACTTCAGGAACCACAACTGTGCTGTTAGATTCTTCTTGCAGTACAGCACTCTCCCAGTCAATGCCTGGATCCCGAAGCTCCTTCAAATCCACAAACATATATAATGGTCATTATTCCAGAATAGGTACTTTTGGGAGGAATGTTATTTTGTGTAAGCGTTTTTTCCATTAAAATACAACAATTTAAAAAGAATGCCTTTGTTTTCATGTTCTTCTTACTGTAATTTAGATTAGTGGTAATTGATAAGCAAGAATGTATAAAATCACCAGAAGCATCTCCCAGATGTGCTGCAAGTGTTTTAATTTGTTAATTTCAGAAGAGCAGAGTTAACTGCTAACTAAAATTTTGAAATTCAACATTTAAATTAAAAAAAAAAAAAAAAAATCAGATTATGAGCTGGTACCTCAAGTCTCTCGCCCTCGTCCAGCTCTTGTAGATGTCCCATACACCAGAGCTGTTCAGGAGTGAGACCACCTTCTGTCCTGAGGGGATGATTATTCCATCCTCCAACAAAGGTGACAAGATCTGCTCAGAGTCGAGGGACAAAGATGTAGTGGACACCAAAAAGATGAATGACATCTGAAATGTCAAGCAGGCCATCCTCCTCGAGTGAGTGAAGAATATCATGGTACTTGCTAGTGACTGCAATCCAGACATCACGCCAAAGTCGTTCTACTCTGTAAATACATTTGAATTTGGATTTCAGGTATTTCATGCTTCAAATCAATATCAGAACTGCTACAACAATCTACCCATGCAGTCAATAATAATATAAAAAACATCAAAAGACTAACCTCTGATTGTGGACACTCTTTCCAGATATGAAACTCGCTCTCCCTGTTCCTCTTGTGGCAAACATGAAATGTGCAATGTCCAGGTTTTCTACTCCTTGATCTGCCCTAACCCTATGATAAAAATACATTTTTAAGGAATTTTTAAAGTTTTCTTTAATGATACTTGTTGCTAGCATATAAATTAAATCAGGGCATAAAACCTTGATGGCAAGCCGTGAAGCTGGGCTGATCTCAGGAAAAATGAGAATGCAGTTTTTGCCCTGTTGTTAGTTGCTGCATCCAAGTACAGGACCTGCAGTAAAAACAAATGGAAAATTAAAGATCTGGTTTCAGATCATGTATAGTTTTTCAGTTAATAATGCAGTTTCATAATAAGTGTTCAAGGAATATTGTACGGTTCTACGTTCATAACCATAATTCAAAGCTTGAGTAGTCTATACATCAATATTGGTAGTACTTATCAAAAAATGAAAATGGCCTTTTAGTTTAACCTTTTTTGGTAAAGAACTGATTAGAAATTTAAAAAAATAATAATTGCAAATCGTCCACTATGTTGGCTTGCTGAATAATTGATGTTCATAAAAAAACAACCTAATAAAGCTCTCATTTCAAAACTACCAAATATTCTACATAACAGTTACACTTTTACCTTCCTTGAGTAGCCATCCACTCCACCAAAGATCACAACATTGTACCTGTTTCAGAGGGAAAACAATCTCACTAAGGCTTGATTTGCAGAACATGTAAGACATTGAAAATACATTTTTCAGTATGCACACTTGCCACTGACTTAAACTGGACACTTGTCAGGTGTGCTGAAAATAATACCAACATTTTTATATGTTTATAAGTTCAATGAGACTAAATATTTTAGTTCTCTTGTCATGATTTTTTTTAAGTTTTCTGGAGCACTTAACATATTATGTGTTGATAGGCTTGTTATCATGGAAAATATCGATATACAAAGTGTAAATAACTGCTCAAGAAAATTTACAATTAACAATATTGCTGGTTTTGTTACACATCCTGTATTCCTTTTACTTAATATTACTCTATCAAGTGCTTTTTAAAATATTATAAATACACTGAAAGACCTATCAGATAAGGTTGATTAAAGCAGATTTAAAGTATAACGTGCATCTTTCTGCCCAACTTGTGTTAGAGCTATATAAGTGGGTATTTTACCTTATTAGCTTGTGATTTGTGTCTATGTGGACCAGGGAGAGAGGGCCTCGCACCGAGTAGCTTCTTCGCACAACACAGCCTAGTTCTGTGATCCGTTTGAAGATCCCTACAGCATCAACTCGATGCATGGAGGCCATCATTCTCCACCACTGAACACGGAGACCCATAGAAACCAAATGTCCTTGAACCATTCGATAGCCAGCATTTGGCATCTGATTTTTGATAGCCGATATGATGTTGTCCAGCTCTTGGTCATTCATTGTGCTGTATGTTCCTCTCACAGACAAGTCAAATTCTTGCATCCTCCTGTAGATTGTTCTTCTTGAAACACCAAGACATTTAGCAATGCAGCTGACTGGCAGCTGAATGTCCAACAAATTCTTGAGTCTTTCTCTCTCTAGTACGATTTTGGGGTGGCCAGGTCCCAGACCAACTTCTGTTTCCAGTTCAATAATGGCCACAGAGCTGATGTTAATTTCACACTGAACCAGATGATGAACGTTTTGTAGAGCCTCTGTAATCTCTGACAGACCGCCTATTTGCTGAGAGAAAGATTCAAACAGAACAAGCTCATGACGAGTCAAGAACTCCAAATAATCCAGATTTAGTGGTTGTTGGTTTAAAGCAGCTTCCAGTTTAGAGAGGAGTCTATGCATCATTTGCTGTCTCAGTATGTCCTGTTAAAAGCAGCAAGGAACATGGACAAGTACAATGAAATGATGTATCTCAGACAAAAATAAACAACCCATAAAACAAACTACATGAGGTACATCATTTTTCAAGTTTGCATAGTTTGCAAATTAGCTAACGTCAGTTATCAAGCGAATAATAATTAACAAAATGATTTTATATTACTTACATGTGGCCGGGACATGCTCTTTTCGTGCTGCTATTCAGTATTCGACGACATAAAAGAGAGCTACTCAAGTATAATTTGGAAAAATTAGTCAGTTGGCATGGTTGTATGATGCAACTACATTCTACTACACCAACAATAGTCTTAAAAAATAATATATTTTAAAATAAAATGATTAAAGATATTATCCGCAAATTGGGGGTTAAGAGATTTTAGCTGGATTTAGCTACATTTCGGACAGTGTTTCCGGACAGCAGTAGCTAGCGAGCTGATTGGAGACCGTAAGAGCCAATCAGAATTTTTGAAACCAAGTCTGTGATTGGTTGGTTTTGTGGCACACTTATAACGGTGTACAGAGAGTTGAGCGTACGAAGCAGAGAATGTTGTGAGCGCAAGCAACACATTGCGAGCAAGCGCAAATGAAAAAACTGAGCGAGAGGGGGTGCTATTGTGTGTGTATATGGATAAGCGCAAACACTGAAATACGTTTTTTGCACGCAGCAATGAATTTTGTTCACTCAAATTCAGCTTTTGTAAGCTCAAAATAAATTTCTCCTCAAAATGCAACACTTGCACCTGCAATTTTTTTTTACGTGCGCTCAGAATAGTGGCACAAAAATAACGCCATAATAATCCTAGTTTAAGCTTGTGGATCATATCGGACACATCAGCAGCTCTTTGGAGACAAAGATTTGAGATTTAAGATGAGTCATAGTCTTTCTATCCATGGTAGCTTCCACTGCTGAGGCTCGGGAAACATGAAGAGGATAATTAAGAGCAAGCATCAGCTCTGTCTCATCTAACTACACAGTATTATGATCATGCACTTATGTCTCAAACTAAGACACAATGAGACAAAATGAGTTCTGTGAGTCTTTAGATTATCAGTAATTCTGGTGACAGTTTGACGCTCAGTGGAGCCATTTTTGGTTTGTGATGAGTGTTTTGTGAGCTTCTGTTTTGTGAGTCGCTCTTTGTAATTTAGAAGATCGTGCAGAAATGTGCGCGCCCTTATCTGAGAGGACACGGAGAGAGTGTCGCAGACTCGAGGTGAGGAGATAAACCTCGGAGCTGGACGGCCTGCACGTTACCCATGTGCATCTTTTCAGTGACATCAAGTGAACCCATAATAAGCATTTCTATGTCTTAGACATCATGTCCATTTCTAATGAGAGATTATTTTTAAATGAGGGAAACCTGGTCTAACAACACGCTTACAACAGAGCTAAAGGTTCACCACAGTGAGACGGTGGGACTCTGATAAGAACTGAAACACTGTGTATGAACAGCTGAGACAAAACTATATATAAACACTCATTTATTCCAGTTTAGTTTACAATGATTTTAAAGTAATGTGGAACGATTCATGTTCGTGAGCTGTTACAAACACAACTATTGATTTGTCTATATATGGTCGGACTACAAGGCTCGTGTTGAGGCTCTTGGAATAATGTGTGAATTACAGCAAGAAATGATGGTTTCCCATTTTACCAAAGTGGAATAAAATCACCACAGCAAAGAAATCATGTTATTGTCTGCAGCTAAAATATATGGTGAACATGGTTTTATAATAATGTGCAAACACAACCTCACTCTGCTCTATACGAGGAGCCAACCACAGCTGTCCGGGTCTTCATCCACCACCTCCACCATCTTTGCTCATCATCATTCACTTAATTGCTGATTGGTTTAAATCAAACTCCATTACAGGTTCATCTCCATCATATAACAGCATGTTGACTTTGGATCTGGTGTGCAGTGCCACCTTAAAAGATGAGGAAACTAAGAGATTACAAAAAAAGAAGTGGAGGAGTTAAAGAGCTGCAGCAGATTAACAGTTTCTGACAGTCATGTGTTAGAAATAGGACGATTAGATGAGCTGAGGGATCCATCTACTGCTCAGTGAAGCCTCATCAGAAACAGTCTCAGTGGAAGGATGGCTCTATTGTTAAGGAAGGACACAGGCAGAAAGACTGGCGTCTGTCACACAGGAACTGGACTGAAAATCAGCTGCACATATTCATCAGTATGTGCAAACATATTATAGGTGTGGAATTCAGGACAGTACCATCAGAAGTTGATCCACTGTGCAAATGTCTGATTGGCAGTGGCTTCATTTTTCACTATGAACAAACTGCTAATGCAGCATCACAGGACGTCAGCCATGGATTGGCCTCCCCAGACCTCAACATTACTGAAACATCTTAACAGAGGATGGAAACAAAGGGAACCAACATCCAAGAAAAGACCAAGACTCCAGGCTGTGCTGAATTATAAAGGTGGACTGACCTCCAGGGTCCTTAGTATCATATAAGCTCAGTTTGTGTCTTATATACTTTCCATTTATATAACAAAATATATAGAAAGGAGGGTGGTTTAAGATGTGTGTAGAGTTTTATTCATTATCTTTAGACAAACAAAGAAAGCACCATCCATTCGTCTCCAGTCTGTATGAAAAACAGGGGAAAGGTCAAATTAAAACTTTGAAACTCCTTTCACAATAAATCCATAAATAAACAAAATAAAACATAGAAAAGTGTTTAAACCCACTTTTCCATAAAGCTGTCAATAGGAAATGTTCCAGTAAACATGTCTGTGTTTCTGCTGTTTTCCTTTCATGCGTCCACAGCTGACAGGTAACCCTATTGGAGTCGCCATAGTGACGGGTGGCGTCTCAGCTTCAGCGTGTTGATGGGCACAGCCATGGTTACCACAGCTGGAGTTGGTGTACGGCGAGCTGTGAGAGGACAGAGATGGAGAACGCACATTTAACTCTTTAACAGGAGATACGTTACGACTAACAGACGACTGCTGTCTACATGATGTCTTTGCAGCCCTTATGCTACATGTTACACAACTTTTCTTCATGCCAACAAGACTGAGGTGCCACATAGTCGACACATACAGCTGATTATGATGCATGTTTTACTATTGCTATGTTCACATCATCTGCTTGGCTTTATTACTGAAAGCCTGGAGATCCTCTGACGTGTGCATGGCTGATGTGAAGTATGATTAGTCCTACATGACATCAACAGCAGAGGCAATGAAAGCTTTGTTGTTAACAGGTTGTAGGTAAAGTCAAATGTCTACTTCTACACTTGTGTTGGGTAAAGTTCTTCTCACTGCAGCAGATTTATATCTGTGCTTTCACAGGGCGTGATGTGGAGCTCAGCGCTGAGGTGCAGGTCTCCTTGGAGACGGCATCCTGGCTGAAATATTATCATGCTTCCAAAACATTTCAGCTTTTATTTTGAAAGAAACAAGACTTGAAAACGAGTCCCCTTCTTCCTCTTTGTCTTTGTTCTTCAGAGGAGTGTCACCTGGACAAACTCAGGGCTGTTCTAGAGCCTTTCTTATTATTTGACTCCATAGAAATAAAACTGAATCGAATCAAACAAAAACTCCCAAACAGCTAAAACACTTTGCTTTATTCTCTTTTTTAACAAATACGTTGAAGTCCATCCATAACAACACAGCTGAGATCTCCTTTGTAATCAAGTGTTTACATCCTTTGTACAGATCTGCATACAAAACAATCATTTACGTCCCACAGAAGTCTAGTTACACGTAACTCTACAAGAACTGGTGAATGACAGAAACATGAGACACATGATCACAGGTGATAACAAAAAGAGAAAGAATTCATGTGTTAGTGATGTTTTTCAGCCCTGATGGCTCATGTTGGAGAAACAAGCTGAGGTACGTGGAAAGTTCACACACACAAGTGGGCGTGAGCGCACACACAGAGAGAAACACAACTGAAGCATCTGTTTGCTGTTTCTGCTTTCATCATCTCTGCTGCTGTGTCAGGCTGGGGTCTCTCAGTGACGTGGTTGAGGTGAAGTATGACGAGTATCCCTGATTCAGTCCATCGAGACAAAGGGCAAAGAAAGCTGTTGTTAACAAACTCTATGGTGATGTGGCATTTAGCTCTGACTCTACGCTCTGCTGAATCCTTTGAACCTGCTGATCAGTAAAGCTCTACGTGCTGCAGCAGATTGACCTCATCTGTGTTCACAGGTGTGGACCTCAGCGCTGAGGTGCAGGAGACTTTCATTCAGTTCTCCCTGCAAACAGCATCCAGCCTGGAAATACTGTCATCTTTCCCACAAATGCTGCTCTTATCTCAGAGAAGAAGTCTGATGTAAATAACTGCAATCAACAGTGATGTTCTGCACAGATCACTTTTCCATTTTGCTCTCTAGATGAGTCCCAGCTGCCTGACCTTGTGTCCAGGTGATCGTCTCACTGAGGAGCTTTTGTTCTGAAAATCTCACGTCCATCACCTGTTTCCTTTTTACTATCTCTGCTCTTTCTTTATTCACAATGCTCATAATATCACACAATTATATTCATCACCTGCATGTTTTTATCCAGCTGCTGTTAGAACCAAACAAATAAAAAGGATGAAAAGCCTGAAATCCTTTGATTTATTACATTTGAAACAAATATGAGAGCATCCCTAACAGCACAGCTGAGACCTTTGTTTTAATCAAGCCTTTGTATCGACACACTTGTAAAGATACAAAACATAATAGAATAAATCAATATAAAATACACATAATCACAAAAATGCAGCCATGTTGTGAGTTTGCATGTAAAACATGCATGTTTCCCTTTGTACAGGCAGATTTACAGCAGACAAAGCAACACGCTGATCGACTTTGACCGCTGCAAAAACAAAATACCCACCAAGTCTGAAGTCGATCAGAGGAACTGTTGACAGACTGACAGACAAACAGATGCTTGATTCATTAGTGCGATTAAATGTTCTTCTTTAGCAGCATCACTTCATGTGTTTGTGTTCCAGGAATAAAGGTCTGTTTAAACTGGACGTCTCCTCAGCATCACTCGTGCTGTCATGGTTTCAAAGCTGTGCAGAAAGAATCTGAGGGATGATACAGAGGTGACCAAAGTTACAAACATCCAGCTGTGCTGCAAATGTTTGCAGAGCTCCAAACTCTTTGGCTTTCTGCAGAGCAAGTATGGAAGAAGCACCTGAGCTAACTTCAGTTTAGACGATATGAGGAAAAATGCTGCTTCCCAAAGTTTCCTACAAGTATCCAGTTTATATTTAGAGAAGCGAAGGCTCTTTATCCTGACAACTACTCCCTGGTGGATCCCTGTCCTGTGACAGCAGCAAAGACTGTGTATCAGTATCATCAAAGCCACTTCAATAACCAGTGTTTAAAGCTCTCTAGCAGATGGACTTCAGTGGCAGCAGCCTCTGTCTGCTGTGTACAGAAGGTTCTCTGATGAAGCACACAGCAGATGCTGCACTACAACAGCAGCAGCAGCTCAGCTTCAGTTTGCTTCGACGCCCTTTTTGACCTGTGAAACAGCAGAAAATGAAACATTTCAACACCCGTTTGTTAGCGTGAGCTATTCTGCTGTTTTTCATCATTTCACAGGTGAAATAAAATCACATTTATTTCCTGTAGGAGTGATCGTGTCCAGCCTGACTGAGACCATGTGCTCCATCCTGCACAGGTAATAAACCTCTGACATGAAGGGCTGTCAAGTAGTTTTAGACAAATGGGGGTAAAAGAGACGTTAAAAGCTTAAAGAGAAACTACATTTTCTAAGAACTGTCTGACGTTCACCTCTCACACAGTGGATACGATTCTGCCGCTGCAGGAATAATCTTTGTGCTTATGAAACTGTCCATGTGTTTGCAGAGAATGTCACATGTTCAAAGCCATCCCAGCACCTGGGGTTTGTATAAGTGCAGCTGCTGGTGGGGAGATAGTCTCACTCTTCTATATAAAGAGTCAGCAGGCAGCAGATCTTCATCTGTGATCTCCTCCATCATCACGTCTTCACTCTTCAGCAGCTATGGCTTCACTTCGTGCCCTTCTGTGAGTGGTGCTGTGCTCCTCATGGTTTCTGCTTCTGCCTCAGGCCGACTTTGATTTACAGAGTCATTCATAATATTTTTTATTTTTTATTTTACTGCCCATCTATTTTCATACAAATGTCTCCGTCTTATGGAAAAGGGGTGGAGCTTATCCAACGAGGACAGGCAGGGCCCCCCCAGACAGTTTAGCAGTCTATACAGGAGGCTGACCTTTGCAACATGTACTTCTATAATGACTTCACCATTTAGGTTATTTGGTTATGTTTCACCCTGGATTTTGTGTGATAATATTTATTTTGTCCACTGATTTAAAAACAACAAACTATATGAATATAAAACAGAGTGAACAACAAAACATCAGCTTTGGAAACTTTGATGTAAAATTCTGCAATTGTTTTCTCAGATATAGCATAAATCAAACTAACATACATCAGTGTGTTATTAATGTGCACACACACACACACACACACACACACACACACACACACACGTGTTACAATAAACAGCTCTTATGCTTCTGTATGATTCTCAGTGCTTTCCATTTGCGTGTCCACAGGTTGCTGTAAGTGGTGCTTGACTGCAGTTTGCTCTCATTTCAAGTGGTTTGCTGTCACAAAGCCAACAGGAAGTCCGGCCATGGTTGAGCCAACTGAAGATGGGTTGAAGGTGGCGTCCTCGTTTCCTCTGTGAGCGCGAGAGGACAGACAAAGCAAACACCGTTTGGACAGCATTAAAATATTTACACTGATGATTAATGTTGTGTCTTTGCACCTGTAGCGATACATGTTGGAAAATGGAGACTTTAGCCACCAAGACTGACGTGCCTGGAAACTTCCCTGTGAGTACGCCCACAAAGACAGGAAACAGTTTAGCCACCGCGGTTAATCCTCCATCATCATCATCCAGTATTTTTCACATCTTTTCTTCTGCTGTTTCCCTTGTTGTCAGTCACGGGGTTTGTGACTGAAATGCGTGTGGTCGACGGGAAGCCTGACGAGTACGGCCTGAATCATTCCATCAACACCGGACGGAGTGAAACCTTTGTTGAAAACAGATTATATGGTAACGTTGCATTTAGCTTCAGTAAACTGTGAAGTTACAGCAGCAGATTTACATCACGTGGCTTCACAGGAAGTAGTCTGGACCTCAGCGCTGAGGTTCAAGCAGCTCTGCTTGCAGACGGCATCCTTCCTGAAAATGTTCTTCATCTTCCTAAAACCAGAACTTTTACATTGGTGCTGAAGTTCTATATAAAAACAGCCTGAAATACAAAGTGATGTTGTGCACTGATTACCTCACACTTTCCATGTTTCCTTCTACAGAGGAGTGTCCGCCTGAGTGTTTTGTCTGATCTGTTGTTGATCGTCTCATTGACACTGCATGCAGATCTGACACCAGGGCTGGACTGGGACAAAAAATGGTCCCGGGCATTTTGACTGGAGACCGGCCCCCCAGGTATTAAAGGAAAAACCATGAAGCCTTTGAATGAAAACAAACGCTGTTGTCACAGTGATGGACGCTGTCTTGTTGGTATACATGCATCAGTCTAATAAACTTAAACCTGCACCATCCTCCCTGTCCTGGTATTCTAAACAGGAAGTAGACTGTTGGTCGAGTTAACCTCCTGAACATCTACAACACACGGTGGAAACCTGACATTAAGACAGAGACTAGAGGTGAGACATGATCATTGCTGATTACTGATGACAGATTTAGATATGTTTTCATAAACCTTTCATTTGCCACATCAATAAACAGCACGGCAGGGCAAAATATGTTTTCTAACATGGCAACCTTTAAAAAGTGAAAGGAGACAGAAAGACAGCTGAGAAAGAATCAAACGGACTTTTTGATGCATTTTACACACAGTACTGGTGCAGAATCTAGAAAATGTGGGAAACACTGGCATCATATGCAGTACTTACTTCTGAAGAAATTATGATGGGACCCTAAAAAATGACTATGTACAATAATGGATTTCTATACATTTTACATCAGATGAAAACGTTTGTTGTAAGATTCAGATAATTATTTATTAAAAGCATTTTAAATGAGAACAAGAAAGAAAAGTATTTCTTTGTGCCCCCCTCTCCCTGTTAATGCCCTACCTGCCCCCCTGGCAACACTTTGCTAGACCCGCCCCTGCACAGTTACCAGCTGTCACCTACACAAAAAGGATCCTGGTGTTATTTGTCTCTCAGAAACAGTTCATAACTTCAACTCATTTTGGTTTTGTCATGTTTTGTTCTTTACATTGTCTTTCTTCTATATAATTGTTAAACATTTAATAAATATGTCTACAAAAAGATTTTAAAAACCAGACATTTCACACAGACACCCAAATGATTTCTGACTGATGAACAGAGATGGGCAGTAACGCGTTACTTGTAACGCGTTACTGTAATCTGATTACTTTTTTCAAGTAACGAGTAAAGTAAGGGATTACTATTGCAAAATCAGTAATTAGATTACCGTTACTTTCCCGTAGGAACGCTGCGTTACTGCGTTACTAAAACCGTGATTTTTTTGCGAGAATGTCTCATGACAGTGACGTAAGCAAGTGCGACATTGGTGACAGCAGCTGTGTGCAGATCAACAATGGATAATATATTGAGTGCGGGAGAGAGTATGAGCGTGCAGCGTTTAAAGCGTGGAAGTACTGACCTTACTTTGAGTTTGATTCCATAAAAAGTGACAAAAACATTAGCGTCCATCGTGCGTGGGAAGAAAACTTCTTTTTACAGCGAAAAAACCCCTAAACTTCCAACAAGCACCGAGTAGCTACGACGTGATGGGAAACTCACAGAGACACTCGCGCGGATTCTTCAACTGACCGCAGCACACCTGCACCAGGGTAACCCTCCGCCTACCCTGCTCCTGCTTTACAGGTGAAAATAGAGCAAAAGGACCGCTGAGTCTTTGACTTTATTTATTTTCTGCTGTGTTTTACTTGCATCTGTTTGAAAGAGTGAGTGTAAACACAAAAAATATTTTATTTTATGTGCTGGAATGTGTAGAAAATAGGTTTAAATGTTAAACTAATTTATTCAAGTCAGAGAATGTTGCATATAATTAAATGTTTTGCTTGATGCATAAAGTTAAAAGATTAAAACTAATAAAACAAGTTTTAAAAAGAGACTTTTCCATTTGATTACATTTTGTATGATGGATTATGTAGAAAAAGTAGAATTGGGCTGAAAGATCTATCACTTTATCACCTCTTCAGGTTGTAAATCGTGTTTTTAAAAAGTAACTAAGTAACTAAGTAATTAATTACTTTTGAAAATAAGTAATCAGTAAAGTAACGGGATTACTTTTTTGGGGGAGTAATCAGTAATTAGTTACTGATTACTTTTTTCAAGTAACTTGACCAACACTGCTGATGAAGGGGGCTGAAGGTGCCCTGCTCTTGCCCAGCTTCTGCTGCTCTCTCCCTGCTCACTGTCAGCAGCTGGCAGCCTCGGTCCTGCCTGAGACTCTTCATCTATCAGTGCCAAAGAATATGGGAAATAGCAACGCACAACATGCACATTACAAAACAAGCACATGAATCAGCATTACATTCATTAGTGAAGTGCTGACGTTCGTTCCTAAACTTTGGGCCTTAATTAACATCACTGTGAACTAATGTTTGCTTTGCTTCTTAACCAGTGAAGCAGCGAGGGGCTTTCTGAGGTTCCTGCTCGTAAATGCCCAAAATGAGTCGAGTATTTCTCTGCAACTACAAACTCTGCTTTCATCAGAGGTGTAAATATTACAGCACTGTGTCAGAGTCACTGAGGCTGGAACACAGAAAAAGGAAGTAGATGTATTTATTTTTAGGCTTTATTGCCTGGAACCACTTTAAAAATACGCTTTGGGTCACAATTAACTGCAGAAAACCAGGAATCCACATATGAACATTATCTGTGCAGAGATTTATGCTTCTGAAGGTAAACAGTGAAAACCTGCAGCACTAAATGCACAGATAGCCAGGCGTTTCACATTTTGGGACCATCTGCCAGTTTTCATTTCTTAGGTATTGAAGAGCAGAAATGATTGAATTTTATTTACATGCTTAAAAATGTTTGCTTTTGAATATTATTTGAAGAATTACCCACACACTCAGGCACTGTGGGCCTGTTTCCCTTTGCACAACCGAGTGTTGGAAACGGGCCTTTTCTCTTTAAACTCTGAGGGGCTGTAACTTTGGCTTCTATTGGCAGATTTGCATGATTGACCCTCTTTTTAAAATAGTTTTAGCCAAGAGAATCAAGCTAACATCACTGTTTTTACGTCAGCTCACGTCACACGAGCTGTTTCAAGAAAAGTCCTCCTGTCACACAGCAATGCCTACATCAATCACACCACTCTGCTTAAATAATAATAATAATGTTTAGTGAAGCAGGTGAAGCAAAGGGCTGCTTTTAATAGGCTGGGAGACCCAGGTGTGCTGCTTTAGCTGCTGAGCCTCTCATGCTAGCCTCCATCTATAAGCTGGGATCACAGGAGCACTGCAGTCCTGACTAGATCAAGGATTGTTATTCATGCAGGTGACAAAAGTTTACATTCACAGAGTCATAGGATTGAGCCTGGTTTGAAAAGCAGCTGTTTAATGCAGCTGCTTAGAGTTCACACACAGTAGAAGAATCAGACTTGAGTCACATTTCAAACACTGGAAAAATACTCAGCAAGTAACAATGAAAACAGCACAGACTCAGTATATCCTGTTCAGTCCTGTGTTTGATATGAATGTGCTGTTCAGAGAGGATCTCGTGTCCTCTTTTACAAAGCCTTTGTTTCATGATGTTTGTGTATAAATGAATGTAGGTGTGTTTCTAAGTGTGAAGGAGCCCTGGGAGAAAAGACTGAAGCTTGTGCCAAAGAACAAACAGGAAAGAAAGATCAGCATTAATGAAGACGAGCACAGAAGGAGCCCAAGCACGTGTTGCTTTTTCAGATTTCTCTAAAAGTGTGTGTTCATTTGTTCCATCCTTCACAACAAACAACAGCTGACAGACACACATGCACTCTGTGTCACTTCACAGGGGCTGATGAAAGTGGACACAGTAAAGGGAGAGCTGGACCTGCTCTACACATCCTGCACTCTGTTAACAGACTTTATTCTGCAGCATCAACAGATAAAAATATATGAAGATATAGAAACGTTTAACATTGTGACTGTTCACGTTAGTGAAGCTGTTACTTTGCTGCCAGGTGGGAAAAGAAGCCTAAAGCTGAGTCTGATTAAACATCTGCTGCACCAGAGAGTTTCATGGCCCTGCTTTATCCTGTGCTTGCTGACCACCTCGTCCTGAAACCTCTTCATCATCCTCACAGTTGTGTGAAGAAAGAGGGAAGCAGGTGGAAACCATCTGTGCTGCTGTGTTCACTTGTGTGTGTGCGTCTATGGTCATATCTAATGTGTACCTACAGACAAACACAAACACCTGGCATTGCACAAGAGTCTCTATGGAGCAACCTGCAGATGTCAGAGATGTGATTAGAGGGTAAAGTGCACTCAGAAAAATTATGGTTCTTAAATGGTTCTTCAGAAGTCTTCATGGTTCTTTAAAGAACCATCATACGTCAAAGAACCTTTTTATTTTGTTGATGGTTCTTCAGCTATTACAAATGGTTCTTTAAAGAACAAAAAGTTCTTCATCCTTAGCAATCTAAGTTTGATGGTGTAAATGGCATAAATATTTATTCACTATAATGAGGCTGTGAATTATACTGTGTGTTTTCTTTGTGTGCATGTGTGTGCGAAGGGGGAGGGCGGGATACCTGGCAATTACCCTTTAAGAGAAGATGGTAGGAAACTGAATATTCAAATAAAAGTTAGAAATATTTGCTTAAAAATATACTGGTGGCAGGGGTGGGGGCCAAAGCCTAAAGACCCTAACCCCCCCCCCCCCCCCCCCCCCACACACACACACACCCCTAACCCCACAAACACATTATGAATATGGTGAGTTAACAAACAGTAGACACAATACACACATTCAAATACTGTACTTTAGTTTTAAATTTTAATAAAGCATTACCATTTTCTACTCCAAGGCATTACTTTTGAGATTATTATATATTTTTGAAAATACAGCATAATGATAATACTAGTTATTGTAAACTTTACAAACCACCCAGCAGTATGTAAAGTCAAATTATAAGATACAAGTAAATAACAATTGCAGAACAGAATGTCAGTGTAATGAACACACTTCGTTTTGACAAATCACAGCTTAGGTAAATGATCTGAGTAGTTGTTCATCATTGAGCAATTTGTTAATATGTGTTTCGAGCCAAATAAATGACAGGGAGAGAGAGTGACGTCAGAACACGTCATACTATAACCTCCCGGGAGCGGACTTAGGGGGTCAGTCGTTGGGATGCGCATGCGCAGACAGAGTGTGCGAGCGGCGGGCCTTGACCTTTCGGGGGAAAAAACTCACGGACGGTGACAGCGAGGCGGATAACAGTCTTCAGTACCTGCTGGACTTTGAAGCTGTGGATTCTGGGACTGTTGGAAAAGGTAAAACATTTCCATTAAAACCTTATTACTGTTTTGTTTTTGTTACTCGTCATTGTAGCTTGCTGTTAATGTTGTGCTAACAGTAGCGATTAGCTAGATACGTTAGCCGTTGAGGTCAGCGCAATTTAGTATCCGGTATACAGAAACTGTTTTCCTAACAAAACCACTGTTATAATTAAGTGAAGCTGCTCCCAGCTCATTTGAACCTTTGGCTTCTAAAATATGTGGTTCAATTGCGTGCTGCGTACATAACCTAATGTCAGCTAGACCGAAATTAAAATTTAATATATTGTTAAAGTCACTAAAATGGCGCCTGAAGCCTGTTGTGACGTGAGCTCTGTGTCTGCTCTAGAAACTCTGAAATTCTGTAGATCTGAGCCGTACATTAAATACTCACATGAACCTGTACTTTGAATTCTGTATGAGCTGTATAAAATACAGCTATGCATAAGAGTTTTGAATGAATAATTAGATTAGATAACTCTTCATTGTCTAATCGAATTATATAGAAATGAATAGAAAGTGGTTCTTTAGACTGATGCCATAGAAGAACCTGTTTTGGTGCCACAAAGAACCTTTCAAACAATGGTTTCAAACATGAGAAGGTGTGTCTTTGACTGTTCCTGCATAACTTAGTTTCGGACTAGTTGACAAGTTATGCTCCGGTCATTTGATGTTTCCAAGGTAGATGTTCTTTTGTAATATAGTTAATTTTTTTGTATATTTCATTTATCCACCATCATACATCATACATACAAGCTAAGAAGAGGTCGTTATACTAACAAGAGGTATCAACGCTGGGCCAAAGTTCAGCACATGGTTAAAGTTTGTAATCCAGCCAGGGTGTAAATATCACTCAGCAGCCAGAGCTGAAGCAGGTAGCATCAACACATAAATCTACTCTACCTGGCTTAAATCACAAGAGCACCTCTGACCAAAAAGCTGTAGATTTTTCTTGTTTGCACAAATTAATCCATAGTCACATTAATTGTGTTCACAGCTCCAACAAAATGAGGAAGAGGAGGGGGAGAAACACAATTAGGTTGAATTACAATTGGATGGAAGGCGAGGACAAGAAGAAGGAAGCTTAGGATGAGGAGGAAGAGAAGCAGCAGGAGCATCTTTAGGGATCCCTATGATGTCATTGAGGTTTGTTTCATTAATGTGGTCCTCTCACAAAGACCGATGACTTGTTTTAGTTCACGTACTTCCTGTATTAAATAGTGATATGCAAAATGTTGTGAAAAACCATAGAGCAGGCACGTATAGTGCATCTGCAGGTAAATGAACATCAAATCTCTAAGACAGACTGAAATCTGTATATTTATCACCCTTATGATAAAACCCATGTCAGCCATTGGTTTATGGACTTTGTATTTTGAAGCCTCAACACTTTCTTTATTGTTGTTGCTATGTTGGGACCATATTAGGATGAGGGATCAGAATCTGGAGTCATGCACACTATTGTTTCATTTAGTGTGTATCCATAAGATTCGTACAGCAGATCCAAGTTGTGCCTTGAAAACAGGAAAGTCGTCTGCATAGAGGAGAACTGTAATAGCAGGCTTTTACAAAGTGAGGCTTTGTGCACTCGTTTTACTTCTGTCACCCTGTTTTGATGCAGAATTCATTTGAAATCAGGCAAGAACTGGACTTATTTTTTACAATGTGTTCTTGTGAATTGATTGTGTATCGCATATGTTTGATTTGACTTTCTGCAAGACAACAGTCGTCCACTGGCCAAAACAATTTTCCAAATACCTCCACGTGATCTAGCCTGGATTTAGAAAAGAATAGCAAAAAACATCTGCACCTCCTGCTTCAGATGCAATTTGTGTTTCTGTGTTCAGAGGCAGCGGTGAGAGGGGAGACCTCGGCTCATCCAGCTGGAGAGCCTGACCAGGAGGAGTCGAACATTAACTCAGCTCTTCCAGGGCACCCTGCAGACTCTGCTGCTGGCATCGGCGAGGGATGACGTGAACGCCAAACTGGAGTCCATCACAGGTCAACTGCAGGTATGCGAGTCAGACCTTCTGAGGAGGGTTTCACTTTTCTCTCTTCTTTATAATTGACTCTTTTCTCTCTCTTTCAGCTCCTTGTCTCAGAGTGGGAGGGATTTGAAGCACAAAGGGAGGAACTTGTCGTTTGGTTGGCTGATATGGATGTCCGCCTGAGTGAGGTTGACCAGCTGACAGGAAACACCAGTGCAAAAACTGAAACAACTGCAGGTGTGGGCTTGTTTTGATATGACATATATTTGATATGAAACATACGTCAGAGACATTGTCCTAAACTGGACTAACAAAGGGCCATGAGTACAACATGAAACATACATTACATAGCGTAAGGCTGAAGTTCATTGATCATTTTAATCATAAACTTGTTGTTGAAATGTTTTTACTGAACATGCAAACATCTGCTGATGAAAATGTGTTGATTTATTGGTCTGTTATGAAGCTATTTCTAACGTGTTTTATCACTTTCTGTTTTCTTAATTAAACAATACATGTATTATTTGTTGTTATCTGTAGATATAGTATTTATATATATATATATATATATATATATATATATATATATATATATATATATATATATATATATATATATATATATATATATATATATATTTTTTTTTTTTTTTTTTTTTTTTTTTTTTTTTTTTTATAGTATAGCCAATATATTTAATTATTACTGTTTAAAACACTAATATGTGACATGTATTAGTAGTGATGTTGTGCTGAGGGTTAAAATGCCTTTTTGTCTTTTGGTAACTACAAAATGACAATAAACCATTAATATATGTCTATGCTGTGCTAGTATTTATTTTACCCTGCTCAAATTCAATTTATGATGCATTTTATTTTGAAAGATTTAAAATGGTTTTTTAAAGAACCACTCAAAAAAGGTTCTTTAAAATGGTTAAAAGGTTCTTTGAAAAACCATTAAAGGTGCCCCAAAGAACCATTTCTTGATGGTTCTGTGGGGCACCTTTAATGGTTCTTCAATGAACCACTGAAAGAAATGGTTCTTCAAAGAACCATTGTTTGAAAGGTTCTTTGTGGCACCAAAAAAGGTTCTTCTATGGCATCAGTCTAAAGAACCACTTTTGGTTCTAGTTGGCACCTTTATTTTTCTGAGTGTGGACTAGTGAGAGCATCTATGTTGTTGTTGTCTGCTGGGGGACAGCATCAGCTCCAGAGATGCATCAGGATCAGCAAACTAATCTGCAAGGCTGCAAGTGTCACTGAAGGAGTTTGAGTCAGTGAGGGACTCAAACTCACACAGCTGCTCAAGAAGGCTCAGCAGCTGCTGTATTTCCTGAGGAGGCTGAGGAAATTTGGTATGTTGGCCAAGATCCTCAGCAGGTTCTACAGCTGCACTGTGGAGAGCAGCCTGACAGCTGCATCACTGCATGGTACGGCAGCACTACTGCAAACCGCAAACGCCTGCAGAGAGTGATAACAACTGTGGAGAAGATCATCAGGACCCCGCTGCCCTCTCTGCAGAGCAGCTACCATCACAGAGTCCAGAGGAGAGACACACCTCTGCCCTCGAGACGAAGGTTCAGAAGTGTGAAATGTAGAACATCCAGACTCAACAACTCCATCTTCCCCACTGCTATCAGACTCCTGAACAGCTGACCGACCTCAAACTGCAGTTTGCACATCAGGTCACTTTGCACACTAAGTTCATTTTGCACATTAAACTCCATGTACATCCATGTACATCGACATCTGCAGACCACACGTGTCTTCAGTTACTTATTTGTACTTATTTGCAGTTATTTATCTTTTTATTTTATTTTTTTAAGTTATTTCTTATCCTTATTTTATCTTTTTATTTATTCTTATCTTGTTCTTTTAACCATTATCTAACTTGGCATTGTGCACGGTGTGTTTAGATTCAGTTTAAATTCAGGGACACGGAGCCCCTGTTGATCCTCTACCTAATCACACGAGCTACGGTGTGAGAACGGGTGTGGGTCTCAATCAGCCAAGGTTTTGGGTGAACCCATTGTGAGATCTAGCCCCACCCCATCATGTGATTTCCTGTGATCAAATGTCCCAGGATGTGAGTGGGCGTTAAGACGTCCATGTCCCTCTTCAAGCAACTTAAAGAAGTCCAGACGCTTTTCTTTCCAAGCTCCTTCAACAACATCATTCATAGAACAGCTTCCAGCTTCTTTTGCTCGGCTACAGTTTGGATGGATTTGCAGATGCAACAAGACTAAAATGGTTAGGGTCAGGAGGTCAAAGGTCAGAGCTCCTGTGGGTCTGAGGGCGGCCTCACGCTGGAGAAGGATGAAGGAGTCTGACCTGAGCCAGTGTTTGACATGAACACATCAGCACTGCTGTCAGTGAGCCTAACGACAGCCGTTAGCATCATTTCAGTGTTTCAGTCATAAAAACACTTCCTGTCACTGTGGTGGTTACAGTGACATCATGCAGTTTGTGCTTTGACCTCCAGAGGGCGACAAATCAGCACAGACAGAGAGCTCCATTCAAACTTTGCTGCCATCAGGAATAATTCTTCAAATATAATCATCAGTGTTTGAGCAGTTATGATATCAGGGACAATCTAGACATGTGTGACAATACTGAACATGTCACATGACACACCTCAAACATCATGTGATCCACTCTCAGTCTGCACTTTCATTCATGACTTCAACAGGTTGAAATGAGCTTTGAAGAAACATTCAGTGAAATAAATCTTTCATGGATTCATGTGAGCAGCAGATGAACTTTGTACCAACAACATCTTCAATAACAGAGTCTGAATGAAGCTCAGGTGTTGATGCTGCTCACTGATTGGACGCTTGGTTTCAGCTCTGCTCTCAGTCTTTACTGCACAGGTGAAGGTAGAAAGTGTGACTGGATCTATAGACTGGAAACAGAGAAACATGCTGAACATTTGAAGCTTTGCAGCAGAAATGTTCATGTTACAAATACAGCAGAGCTGGTCTGGGATCAGTGTGTTCACACCTGCAGCTACAACAAGGTTTCATGTCTCCACACGTCAGCATGTGAACTTTACTCTGACTCAGTCTGAGCAGTCAGACGGCATATTTTTAAAGTTAACACATCAGCACACACAGAGCTGAGCCCCTCCCACCTGTGCTGAGTTTCAGGTGGAGCCCCGCCTCCTTCCAGGAAGCAGCTCACCTGTGTGTCCGTGTTTAGTGTCCAGGTGTGGAGTGGAGCTTGTTGTTGGTGTGTGAAGAAACTGTAAGTTTGCTTTGTTTCCTCCTTTAACAGTTTGTCTTTAGGAACTTTACTGTTTGTTCAGCTCGTGTTTGATTTCTTCACACAACAAACTGTGTGTGTTTGTATTTCCGGTCTCTCCATTAAAGTCAGTGTGTAATGTTTCCTGGCTAACATCAGCTGTGTGCAGCTTAGTTCAGCACAAATCTGCCGCTCCATAGTTCACGGTAACGGACTCACAGCTGGACCAACGAGGCCGAGTGTGTCCGCCACTCTGAGCTACGTTCGTGTTTGTGTACTTGTAGTTTGTACTTTGAGTTCACTCAGAGCCCACAGAGGACGCAGCGTACGTGATGACGTCACAGCCCTTTACCTCCTTTACTGTCACTGTGATTAATATTTACACACGAGACACCTGCAGAGCTCTGACGCTGAGCTAGCACACAGCATGCTAACGCTAAGCTAACGCTAAGCTAACACTAAGAGTTCTTACAGACACGAGTTAAAAAGCTGCTTTTAGTTTGTGATCAGAGTCCAGGACTGAGAGCAGCAGCAGAGCTGATGGATGATGAATTACTGGATGGAAGAAGCTTCTCATTAGCAGTGAATCAGTGTGTGTGCAGTTCTCTGCAAACAGCAGCAAGAATTAGTGTGAAGCTTTAACTCTGCTGATCCTCTTTGAATCCTGGATCAGCTGAAATGTTTAAAATGTTGTTCACACGTGTTGGACTGACTGAAGCTTCCAGTCACAGTGAATCAGTGTGTGTCAGTGAATGCATCGTGTGTGCTTCAGGCTCCATCTAGTGGACTGATAGCAGAGCAGCTGATGGCAGCTTCCTCTGCCTCACACTGCTGTCTGACTGCATCCAGCTGACACTGAGATGAAGCAGGAAAGAAGCAGCTGATATTTGGACAGCACACATGATGAAAGGAGGATTTCAGCTGATGTGCACATGAATGATTTGTGTTTCCTCTGCAGGTAGAAAGTGTGTGTGAGCTGAATTGAGCAGCATGGATCAGTGTGAGGACAGAGAGGAGGGAGCCCCTCCCTCTAAAAGCACTCTGTGTGGGGAACATGAGAGCCAGACCAAAGCTCAGAGGTGAGATGACCATCTCTAACTGTCCATGACTCTTCTCCATGTCACAGCTCAGCACTCACATCACTGCTGCATCATTATTCACAGGAACCAGCCTGGACCTCCACCCAGCTGTGTGTCCTTACAGAGTGACGGGTCTAAAGTTCTTCCCATTTATTTTAAATCCCAGCCTGTGTCTGCTGCAGAGAGGTGAGCTGTTAGCAACATGAACTCTTTGATTAAACTGCTTGATGTTGTTGGATATAAACTACAAACACGTCATTCCCTCAGTCCCATTTAAACTGTCTTTTAAAACAAGCCTTTGGTTTCTAAACAACTGAAAACCCACTTCAGCAAACAGGAAGTGATCAGAGCGTCCGTCCACTTCCTGTCAGGCCCTGCAAACATTTCATATTGAAGAAAAGTAGCTGACATCTCACATTTTTACTCCACCACATTCAACCATTTTGACATTTTACAGCATGAAACTCTTGTCACATGACTCCTGTTATGTTATAGAGTCATGTGACCACCAGGGAGGGATTTGTATGGATGAAACACATTCAAATCAATCTGATTCATCAATGGAAACATTTTTGGTGTAAATGCAGCAACCCTGAAAACGCTGAAGATAAAAACACAACAGATGAAATATGAACAAATCGAGGCTTTGAATACACGTGTGTGTGTTTGAGACACAGAGATAAATGGATTGTGTGTCTGTCCTATTGCTGCGTGAGGATTTTATTGTAGATTTTGTGCGTGTACACTTTTGACCACGAAGGTGTTGAAAGGGCGTAAAACAGTTGGAGGCACCAGAGTGAACACTAGTGCTGTCAGTAGATTAAAACATGACTAATTAATGACACAATCTTCTGTCATTAATCCTGATTAATCACAATTACTTGATCAATAGCTGCAGTTACATTTTTCCAACTTTATATTTAAGCCTGTAACAGACGTTTACACCATATAATGAAGTCAATGCAGAATAAACACAAAGAATGTTAAACGCTTCAATTCAAAGAGACTTTGAATAGTTTTCAGTCTTTAACTCAGCTTCTCTGCTGTAAATACAACTTTGTAACAAACATATATACTAAAAGCTAAGTGTGCACTAATATATAATCATATATAATCTATATTACTGCTGTTAATGAAAATGTTTAATCAGACTCATCACAGGGTTACTGTGGATTCATTTGGATTAATCACCATTAAACATCATTTTTAATGTAAACGAATCAAATTTCATTTCATGAGCAAACAGACTCGAGAGAAAAGGGCAAATTTACACACTTAACATGTTTATTGAACATGTAAACATTGATTAACCTCCTGAATGAGCCGACCCCCCCAGGGACAGTCCTGCATGCTAATGATGGGCTCTGCTCTGTACCTGCAGGATTCTGTCAGCCACAAACTCCTCAGCTGATCCTGAATCTGAGCCCATCTGTCAAACAATCATTTTCTTCACAGGTCTGTGGAGGTGGCACTGATCCTGCAGCAGTCTAACACTCTCTGTCACTCTTCTTCAAGTCTTTGACACGAGGAACCAAAACTATGTTATTAACAACACTAACAGGTCTGCAGTTTGTCCACTTGGCAGTTGTGTCATCAGTGCTTTGCATTGTTGTGATATTTTAAGCTGGAAGTGCTTCGGTGAAAAGAAAATTCCTTCTGTCACAATGTGCAGAATCCTTCATGTTGGTCGGCTGGTCCGTCTTGTTATTTTTTTAATACTCAAACTTTCCATCGGGAGGTCAGTGTGTGTTTGTCATCTTCCATATTGAGCTGATTGGTTCAGCTGCCGTCACTAACAGATGTGCTGCACATCTGCACGTGTGCAAAGGTAACTCTACTTGGACAAACTGCTCGAAGTGCGTTGATAGAAACATTTCAGGGATTTTGAGTCGTTCTGCTCTCCAGATGTGTCGTGTTAAAGGTTTTTATCATGTTAATCATGATAACAGATGAACCCCTAACCCTAACCCTACATGTTCATTGTGACAGCACTGGTAAATCCTTTTTAATGTTCTTCTGTGAGATCATTGATTAGACTCGACTCCAAATACGAGACTCAGAAAACTCAAATGAAAGCCATGAGAAAAGGACTTCTTGTGTTAGAATGAAAACATATGGAAGTGGTCAGGTTTCAAACACTCGATGAATCTACTGCACAGTTACATTCAGGGACCTTTGGCCTCCTGAGAGCATTAGTTGATGGTTCATCACAGTTTTCTCAAAGTTTCCTCTGAGCTTCTGCAGCATCATCACTTCCATCACTGATGAAAGAAAGTTCATAGAAAACAGAAAATATATCTTCACAATCTGAGAGTCTAAAACTTGACAGACTTGATTCAGATGAAGTTATTTGAGCAGAAACTCCTGGATCGTTATCCTGTGTTGATCTAATCCTTCATGGTTCCTCCACAGAGTGGAGCAGCAGAGCTCAGAGGTTCCCAGTGGTCAGTCTGCCCAGCAGCATCAAACACAGCTGGACTCCATATTTATGGTCTGTACATGTACAACAACTACTTTATTATTAATAATAATGCATTTATTTATAGGTCCCTTTCAGAACACCAAGGACTCTGTGGACTAAATGACCAAAAGAAACAAACTTTGAAATCAGACGGTGCAAATGTGATCACAGGGAAACGTTTTAAACATCGAGGCTTTAAACAGAAACCAAAGTGAAACAGTTTGTAGTCGAGATCAGTGGGAATGAAGCTGAATAACTGTTTCTTCAATAACTTTGATCTCTTAAAAAACAAAAACTAGCTGAAAGTCTGGCTGCTCTTATGAAAAATACAGAGAAATTATGGGTCGCTCAACACTTGTGCACAATATAAGAGTTTAAATAAATCTGAAGAATAACTCAAAGTCCTACAATCATACTGAGAAAATCATCTACAGCTAACTATCCAAGTGGATTTGTTTAAGACAGCTCCATCTGCTGGTGGCCCTCTGCAGGTGCATGAAAGGGGCGTGTTTATAGTGAAAGTAGTAGAGAAAGTAAACCCCACGGGAAGGAGGAGGACTCTCAGCAGCTTCCAGCTCATATTCAGACATTTGACTTCTCACTGAAAGCAGCAAGTTTGAGTGTCTGTACCTTAGTTAGAAGAGATAACATGTCAGTAGTAATTAGAGTTGATTGAGCAATGCTGTCCTTGTAATGTAGTTTATGATTTTTATGGACAAGTCCAGTTTTTCTGTAGAGCCTCTCAAGTTGGTGACAGCAGCAGTGGAAGTTCACGTGTAAACCAGAGCAGCAAATCAGGTCCAAATGTGTTGTTCACAGTGAGTGGGATCATCATTGGCTGCTATGTTAACCTCCTGCAGCAGGATGTGTTTGGTCAGAGAATGGATAGATCACGAAGTCATTGTTGAGTTTAGGGAGACAGTAGACAGTTGGAGGAGGTTCAGCCAGTTGACACACAGTAGATAAAATAACTGAAGGCAGGAGCAGACACCTGTATGACTTTCCACCTCTCACATAGATTATTTCCCTGGGCAGCGCCACAGGGCTGGTAGATGTAAACAAAGCTGGAGGAGAGGATTTATTCATCTGAGAAAAGTCACAGAGTTGTGTCTTGATGCTCAATCATCCAGGTACGTAAATCCCAAAAAGCTTGATTCTGTTCATCTGGATGTTTTCAGTGGGAGAAACGTTTCATCATCATCAGGTGACGTCTTCAGTCTCAGCTGACTGCAGGTTTCAATCTTATAAACAGGACATTTGTATGACTGAAACCAGCCCACTGAAGGAACAATGGGCTGGGAGGTCAGTTCATTGATCATTGGTACGCATATTGTCAGGACCATTGATCAATGGTTGTTGATCAATGGTCATGAGTCCAGTTCACAGAGAGCTGGGGAATGGCTGCAATCACAGCATGTAAGATGGTGACAGTTGTACCCTTAGGCCCCTCCTCCATTCAGAGATGGTCTTTCCTTTTCACATAAATGGCCTCCTTGACTCCGCCCTCAAACCAGCGTTCACATTTACTCAGGACCTTCTTGATGTGAAGTTCTTCTGCTTCCCTGGCTGCTGTGTCTGTGGGGATGGTGTTTGTTCTGTGTTGTTGCGTCCTGATGACGCCCAGTTTGTGCTCCAGTGGATGATGAGAGTCAAACCTTAAATACTGATCTGTATGCGTAAACAGAGTGAACCTTTAAGACCAGTTGTCTGTACGATCAACTCAGTCACCTGAAACATCTCCAAGTTTCTGGCTTTGATCATCAACCTGTTGGTAGTTCAGCTCTGAACACCAGTGAAATGTTTCTCCCACTGAAATCACTGCATTCATATGAACAGCATCAACGTTTTGGGATCGTGGAGTTGTGGACAAAGTCTCAGTTAATCAGATAAAGTCAAACCTATAATTGGTAAAGAGTTCGTGGATGATATGCCCCTTGATGGTAAAGAAGTGGATGTTGTGTGGACTAAAGTTCAGAGTGGTGGGTCATTCATAAATATTCTGTTCCAGCTGCTGGAGGACAACATCATCACTTTTGTGAAGAACGAACTGAAGAAGATCCAGAAGGCTCTGAATCCAAATAAGCCCCAGTGCTTGGAGTTTCAGAGGGAGGATGATGAGCAGAGGAGCAGCAGAGAGGCATTTGTGAAGATCACAGTGGACTTCCTGAGGAGAATGAAGCAGGAGGAGCTGGCTGACCGTCTGCAGAGACGTAAGAGGATTTATCTAAAGATTTAAGCTGCTGGATAAATGAGACACTTGTGACACCAGTGTGTTCAGTCATTTCTCAGTGGGTCAGAAATTGTCATCAGCATTTTGTAAAATGTGATTGTTAAAGTTGTATTTTTATTATTATTATTCATAACTTCCAGCTGCTGTTTGTCATCGTAAACTTAAATCCACCCTGAAGAAGAAGTTCCAGTGTGTGTTTGAGGGCATCGCTAAAGCAGGAAACCCAACCCTCCTGAATCAGATCTACACAGAGCTCTACATCACAGAGGGAGGGACTGCAGAGGTCAATGATGAACATGAGGTCAGACAGATTGAAACAGCATCCAGGAAACCAGACAGACCAGAAACAACCATCAGACAAGAAGACATCTTTAAAGCCTCACCTGGAAGAGACGAACCAATCAGAACAGTGCTGACAAAGGGAGTGGCTGGCATTGGGAAAACAGTCTTAACACAGAAATACAGCCTGGACTGGGCTGAAGACAAAGCCAACCAGGACATCCAGTTCATATTTCCATTCACTTTCAGAGAGCTGAATGTGCTGAAAGAGGAAAAGTTCAGCTTGGTGGGACTTGTTCATCACTTCTTTACTGAAACCAAAGAAGCAGGAATCTGCAGCTTTGAAGACTTCCAGGTTGTGTTCATCTTTGATGGTCTGGATGAGTGTCGACTTCCTCTGGACTTCCACAAAACTACAATCCTAACTGACCCTAGAAAGTCCACCTCAGTGGATGTGCTGCTGATAAACCTCATCAGGGGGAAACTGCTTCCCTCTGCTCGCCTCTGGATAACCACACGACCTGCAGCAGCCAATCAGATCCCTCCTGTCTGTGTTGGCATGGTGACAGAGGTCAGAGGGTTCACTGACCCACAGAAGGAGGAGTACTTCAGGAAGAGATTCAGAGATGAGGAGCAGGCCAGCAGCATCATCTCCCACATCAAGACATCACGAAGCCTCCACATCATGTGCCACATCCCAGTCTTCTGCTGGATCACTGCTACAGTTCTGGAGGATGTGCTGGAAACCAGAGAGGGAGGACAGCTGCCCAAGACCTTGACTGAGATGTACATCCACTTCCTGGTGGTTCAGGCCAAAGTGAAGAAGGTCAAGTATGATGGAGGAGCTGAGACAGATCCACACTGGAGTCCAGAGAGCAGGAAGATGATGGAGTCTCTGGGAAAACTGGCTTTTGATCAGCTGCAGAAAGGAAACCTGATCTTCTATGAATCAGACCTGACAGAGTGTGGCATCGATATCAGAGCAGCCTCAGTGTACTCAGGAGTGTTCACACAGATCTTTAAAGAGGAGAGAGGACTGTACCAGGACAAGGTGTTCTGCTTCATCCATCTGAGTGTTCAGGAGTTTCTGGCTGCTCTTCATGTCCATCTGACCTTCATCAACTCTGGACTCAATCTGCTGGAACAACAGCAAACAACATCCAAGAAGTCTGAAACAGAAGAATCTGCAAAGAAACACTTCTACCAGAGTGCTGTGAACAAGGCCTTACAGAGTCCAAATGGACACCTGGACTTGTTCCTCCGCTTCCTCCTGGGTCTTTCCCTGCAGACCAATCAGACTCTCCTACGAGCCCTGATGACACAGACAGGAAGTAACTCACAGACCAATCAGGAAACAGTCCAGTACATCAAGGAGAAGCTCAGTGAGAATCTGTCTGCAGAGAAAAGCATCAATCTGATCCACTGTCTGAATGAACTGAATGATCGTTCTCTAGTGGAGGAGATCCAACAATACAGGACTTCAGGAAGTCTCTCCACAGGTAAACTGTCTCCTGCTCAGTGCTCAGCTCTGACCTTCATCTTACTGTCATCAGAAGAAGATCTGGATGAGTTTGACTTCAAGAAATACTCTGCTTCAGAGGAGGCTCTTCTGAGAATGCTGCCAGTGGTCAAAGCCTCCAACAAAGCTCTGTGAGTAAACATGTTGTCATCGCTTCATTGTTAAAATCATGGGAAATAAATCAGAAATGCTGAGTTCAAAGAGCACTGTAACATTTTTTTAAAATAGTAAATTAAATGATCATCAGTCACTCGGTAAATATATGGTAGTTTTAATGTTTCACTCCAGCATTTCTAAAACACACTTTGTTCTGTAACTCTTATCAAAGGACAATCCAGACCCAGCCTATAAGAACATGAGCTCTGATGCTTCAGCCCCTCTGACAGGTTTATTATCCTCAGCTTGTTCATTTGTCTCCAACTCCAGGAGTTTGGTTGTTTTATTCTAAAGCACAAACTTCACCTGCCAGACTTCACCTACATCTTTTTCTGATGTTCATAATTTAAGTTCAAGTTTGTATCTCACTTTCAGTGCACACCCTCCCTTTTTAAATATAAATCTCTGCTGTGCTGTCATGTTTTCATCCTGTATGGAGGGAGAAACTCGGTCTTCATTACTGAAATTGCCTCTAAGGTCGTGTTTCTTGTCAGTAACCATATGTAACTGTAAGGCTTCCATAACCAGTGTTATCACAGAATTACAGTGGGTTCACTCTGGGTCCTCTACAGTTTCTTCCCACTGTCCACAGACATGCAGTTAGGTTACCTGGTGATCTAAACTTCATGCAGGTGTGAGTGAGAGTGGTTGTCTGTCCCTCTGTGGGCTTAGTGGAAGAGACTGGATGGATCTCTGCTTTGTCTTTGATATATGCTGACAGCAAACATTCTCCATGAAGTCTGCATTTCAGCTCATCTCCTTTATACACACCTTTAACAGGAAGAGTTTTATACAGCTAGTGTTTAAAATCCAGTGTTATTCACAATACACAGGTAATGAGCATGATTATTGAATTACTAAAATTTTCTAAAATAATTGTTTTAGTTAATATTGTATGACAGTGTACACAGAATTATTAGCTCAGTAGGCAGAGTGGTCGCCCCATGATCATAAGGTCAGGGGTCGAATCCACCGAATAGTTACCTTGTGGTACCCCTGAGCAAGGTACCATCAAGGTACCAATCATGTGCACTGGACTGGTAGCACTCATAGTCTCATAGGTTTAAATAAATTTTTTTAAAAAAGGGTTCAACATATAAACAAATTTAATTTGATCACATATATTGTTTGTTTTTTTTTGTTGTGGTTTTTTCCCTTTCTCTCTCAGACTGAGCAGCTGTAACGTCTCAGAGGAAGGCTGTGAAAATTTGTTGTCAGTGGTCAGCTCCCAGTCCTGTAGTCTGAGAGAGCTGGACCTGAGTACCAACAGCCTGAAGGCTTCAGCAGTAAAGCTTCTGTCTGCTGCAGTGGAGAGTCCACATGCCAAACTGAATGTTCTGAGGTCAGATCAATTTGTATTATGTTTAGTTCTGTTTGTTTATGTGTTTGATGTTTGTTTTTGTTTATGTCTTTATCCAGTTATCCTTGTTTCATAGCATTTTTATTCATTTCCAAGTTAAGGTAAACTTATACTAACCTGCTCAGCACAAGACAATAAGCTATTGCACCCTGATTACACTTTAACAACAATCTTTATTCATGTTTTTATCTTCAGACTTAACATCTGTGAACTCTCAGAGGAAAACTGTGAAGCTCTGTCCTCAGTTCTCAGCTCACAGTCCTCTAGTCTGACAGAGCTGGACCTGAGTATCAGAATGCTACAGGATTCAGGAGTGAAGCTTCTGTCTGCTGGACTACAACGTTTAAACTGTAAACTGAATACTCTGAGGTCAGATCAGAAAACATTTAGTTTTTAGAATTATTAATTAAAGTTCATACATATGATGTTGTATCTTAGTATGTTTATGTTTCCTTTAAAAAATAGAAAGTCAACATTTAATGTTGTGAAATGTATTAACAAACTCTACATGAGTACTTGTTTTATAGATTGTCTTTTATTTTTCAGACTGAGTGGCTGTAACCTGTCAGAGAGAAGCTGTGAAGCTCTGTCCTCAGTCCTCAGCTCCCAGTCCTCCAGTCTGAGAGAGCTGGACCTGAGTAACTCTGACCTGCAGGATTCAGGAGTGAAGCTTCTGTCCGCTGGACTAAAGAGTTCACAGTGTGCAGTGGAAACTCTCAGGTCAGGATTCAAACTTTTCCACAGATGATCATTTGAAATGTGATTTATATTATTGTATAAACAGGTAACTTTTACAGCTGTCAAGTGAACTTTTATTTACATTTGAGTGGATAATTGGACTCTGAATTACTAAAAGTTGTTATAGTCATGTCTCTGTTTATTTAAAAAAATACTTCATGTACTGCCTAATTTAAAGATTTAGGCTCCTTTGGGCCCATAATATATATATTTGATTTCTTTGTGAATGAAATTAGGAGGATATTGGCGACTGCTGATTGGCTCGCTGTTTGTTTTTTATTCACAGTACTTAATTTTAAAGGCTGATTTCTCAAAATGAGATGTTTATCTTTTCTTCTACAACACGTGGAGCCACCAAATCTTCTTGCTTGATTTATTCATTACAGTTTGATTTAAAGAATATTAGACTCGTAACATAATAAATACATTTATTTCACTTCTTCTTGAGAGAAAGAGAGGGATGACTGGGTGAGCTCCAGTGGTTCATCCCAGCAGAGAGAGCGGCACACTGGGCTGCAAATGATCACAGTAGTAATGGCCATAGTTTGATAAAACAGGCAGTCTTACCCTGTAGATAATACAGGGTTCTGGTGCCGATGTGGGGGAGGGGAGTCGCCCGGTACTAACTACATACTACTAACTACCTCATTCAGATGTCTTCCGTACTAACCTTGATAAGAAGTAACTGCAGTAGCCTTATAGGTCAAATCAGTTTCACCTGTTAAAGTTAGCTCCACTATTAATTAGGGGTGGGGGGAAAAATCGATACTGTGTAGTATCGTGATATTTTGTTTGCTAATAATGTATCGATACAGGGACAGCAGAAATCGATATTTTGTTACAAACAATTTTTTCTCTGAAGTCAACATGCTCTGGAGTCAGAGCATGTTGACTTCAGAGCATGTTGATCCTTTTTCTGAGCAACAATCCTGACATTCCTTCACTGTCCAAATGTGTTTAACTTTTTTTTTGGCAGCAATAAACATGACAGTTTACTTATTTTAATTTAAGACATGTTTAATTTTAATTAAGTTTGAAACTTTTTTATTTAATGTAAAATTATATATTTTTTTAAATTTACTTTCAAATTCTTCAGTTGCTGAAGGGGCTGCATAGTTTTCATAAATTGCATAGTTCAGAATAGCTATAATTGTACCAGATGGTTGCATTCAGTTAAGTTGGACTAGACTGTAATACAAACCGTTCAGTTTGTCAACAATAAAACTGACTGAAATGAGAGAAAGACTGAGTGTGAGACTTTGATATTAGATAAAATGAATATTGATAAAGTTTACCTTTATGTGCAGAATTTAAATATCGCAAAATATTTAAAAAAATCGCAATAATATCGTATCGTGCGTTAAGTATTGTGATAATATCGTATCGCGAGTTGTATGGTGATTCCCACCTCTACTATTAATGGTGTCACTTGTTATTTCTGGGATGAGTTTAGTAGCCTGAACAGCTGCTTAAAGGAAAGTAATTAAATAATAAAAATAACCTAAGTCCGGGGGAACCTGCAAGAGCTGTTTGCACAAAGAATAATGCTCAGACTTTGAGGTTTTATCGTTTTACACAAGGTTTAAAAATGAATGTCCACAATTGAATTGCAGAAATTGTTATTGAGCTAATACTGATGTAGTTGTTATCTTTGGTAAGGAGAGGTTGGAGGAAGGATGAGCACAGTCAGGCCTAAAGATGCTCTTAATAATAATAATGGATTGCATTTATATAGCGCTTTTCGAGACCCTCAAAGACCCTTTACAATCCCACTACAGGGAGTGCAGAATTATTAGGCAAGTTGTATTTTTGAGGAATAATTTTATTATTGAACAACAACCATGTTCTCAATGAACCCAAAAAACTCATTAATATCAAAGCTGAATGTTTTTGGAAGTAGTTTTTAGTTTGTTTTTAGTTTGAGCTATTTTAGGGGGATATCTGTGTGTGCAGGTGACTATTACTGTGCAGAATTATTAGGCAACTTAACAAAAAACAAATATATACTCGTTTCAATTATTTATTTTTACCAGTGACACCAATATAACATCTCCACATTCACAAATATACATTTCTGACATTCAAAAACAAAACAAAAACAAATCAGCGACCAATATAGCCACCTTTCTTTGCAAGGACACTCAAAAGCCTGCCATCCATGGATTCTGTCAGTGTTTTGATCTGTTCACCATCAACATTGCGTGCAGCAGCAACCACAGCCTCCCAGACACTGTTCAGAGAGGTGTACTGTTTTCCCTCCTTGTAAATCTCACATTTGATGATGGACCACAGGTTCTCAATGGGGTTCAGATCAGGTGAACAAGGAGGCCATGTCATTAGTTTTTCTTCTTTTATACCCTTTCTTGCAGCCACGCTGTGGAGTACTTGGACGCGTGTGATGGAGCATTGTCCTGCATGAAAATCATGTTTTTCTTGAAGGATGCAGACTTCTTCCTGTACCACTGCTTGAAGAAGGTGTCTTCCAGAAACTGGCAGTAGGACTGGGAGTTGAGCTTGACTCCATCCTCAACCCGAAAAGGCCCCACAAGCTCATCTTTGATGATACCAGCCCAAACCAGTACTCCACCTCCACCTTGCTGGCGTCTGAGTGGGACTGGAGCTCTCTGCCCTTTACCAATCCAGCCACGGGCCCATCCATCTGGCCCATCAAGACTCACTCTCATTTCATCAGTCCATAAAACCTTAGAAAAACCAGTCTTGAGATATTTCTTGGCCCAGTCTTGACGTTTCAGCTTGTGTGTCTTGTTCAGTGGTGGTCGTCTTTCAGCCTTTCTTACCTTGGCCATGTCTCTGAGTATTGCACACCTTGTGCTCTTGGGCACTCCAGTGATGTTGCAGCTCTGAAATATGGCCAAACTGGTGGCAAGTGGCATCTTGGCAGCTGCACGCTTGACTTTTCTCAGTTCATGGGCAGTTATTTTGCGCCTTGGTTTTTCCACACGCTTCTTGCGACCCTGTTGACTATTTTGAATGAAACGCTTGATTGTTCGATGATCACGCTTCAGAAGCTTTGCAATTTTGAGACTGCTGCATCCCTCTGCAAGATATCTCACTATTTTTGACTTTTCTGAGCCTGTCAAGTCCTTCTTTTGACCCATTTTGCCAAAGGAAAGGACGTTGCCTAATAATTATGCACACCTGATATAGGGTGTTGATGTCATTAGACCACACCCCTTCTCATTACAGAGATGCACATCACCTAATATGCTTAATTGGTAGTAGGCTTTCGAGCCTATACAGCTTGGAGTAAGACAACATGCATGAAGAGGATGAAGTGGACAAAATACTCATTTGCCTAATAATTCTGCACTCCCTGTATTCATTCACTCTCACATTCACACACTGGTGGAGGTAAGCTACAGTTGTAGTGGTAGGTTAGGTTTTGCCCAAGGACAAAATGACCAAGACAGAGAGAGCTGGCTCATCAGACAGACAAGCTCATCTTGTAACCTACTGGTTCGCTGGTCAGCACACCAGCTGACTAGCGAACCGGCTAACTAGCACACTGGCTAACTAGCACACCAGCTAACTAGCACACCGGCTAAATAGCAAATCAGCTAACTAGCAGACCAGCTAACGGCAGCCACAAGCTGAAGGACGATTAAATGTAGTGGAGATATCAGAGATGACACTGGTGTGTCCGATTCACTCTTTAGCACTCTGGTCACTCCGGTGTGTCAGCCAGAACACCACTGAAGGCCAAATGATCCCAGCATGTGGAATAAAGAGCTTAAGGTTTGGTTTAAGACACTTTATTCTTTCACTGATTGATTCTTGCGGCTGTGATCATGTGTGTGGTTTCTTACAAAAAGGAAGTACACAATACAAATACATGACAAATAAGATGAATAGATAAGATACATATCCAGTTATATGCATACGTCGGTATAGCTAACATAACCATTGATAAGGTCAAAGATCACAGCACTATAATGCAGTAATGTTAAACACAAAGGTGTATATCTACATAAATCTGTCCTATCAGTGATCAGGGTACTGTAGTATACTTCCACTACATAAACTATAGAAACTAAACGACATTAGTGTGACTTTAAGTTACCATCAGTACAGACGAACTGATGGTAGTTGTACAAAATAAAGGCATTGCAATTATTGTGAAGGGCTTCCGGTTAAACTAAGATCAGCTGATTACCTCATAACAAATTGTTTGCTATAGAACGCAGCTCCCACTCTTCATTAATATCATGTACTGTAACTCCCAAGTAACCATGGTTACCCAGCCACGCCCAGTAGTCTCCAGAGAGACCAACAGCTGGTGCACGTTGTAACGCCGTGGCTTTCGTAGTCTCTCCTTTTTCTACAGCTCATTTGTTCTTCTTGTGATGGTGCGTCTTGAGGGAGGCTCATACATGCCGTCATTTGTTGATCCTAAGAACGTTCCTCAGACCGACTTCTTCAACAACACTAATCGGCCTGCAGTTTGTAGCTACTCACTTCACTGTGGTGTTTGTTAGCTTGTCTTTCTTTGGTTTTATCCTGACTCCTCCCACAAGCTGATCCTACGTAGTCTGCCCAAGCCTCCCACTGCTGTTTGTTTGGGTGGTTTGTTTGCTGCCATCAACAGCGTGTAATGCATTTAAGTGATACTTCAGACATGAAGTACTGCGACAATAAAAAACTCAACTTTGCTTAAAAATAACTTTAGTTGTATCAACACTGCCCTCTGGAATAATTAGACTTTGGTGACAAACTGATGTGATCTCCATGTTTCCTTTGTTGGACTGTGGGCGAGTGTCAGAACTGAATGTACTGAGTAACATGTGGAGTTTAAATATGTGTCAGTTCCAGTTTTAGAGCTCTAAAGTGCAGCTATCATGTTAGGAATATGTGAGGAATAGACAGGAACACTGAGCACACTGAGGTCAAATCTTTATTTATCCAGTTCATCTGTAGGCTGAGCTCAGTCCATCCATTTAGTGAAATGATGTTTAAAGGTCTCCTTGTTCTGTGAGCGTGCACAGATCCTGAAGCAGAAAGCCTGGGCTACAGAGAAATGATCATCACTGTGATGATGCTCACCATCTCTGACTGGGATTTGAGGTTTTGTCAAAGCAGCAAAGAAAGCCTGGCTATGTTGGACTGGGTGTGGAAGCAGCTCCCAGTTTGAGTTCAGGAGACAGACACCCTCTCTACTTTGACGATCAGCTTCAAACTTTCCTTTTTGATAAAACTTATAGTTAGAGCTGGATCAGGTGACCCTGAACCATCACTTAGTTATGCTGCTATAGAGATGGATAACAGATGGATTGTTGTTTTGTGTGTCTGCAGTCTGTCAGGCTGTCTGATCACAGAGGAAGGCTGTACTTCTCTGGCCTCAGCTCTGAGCTCCAACCCCTCCCATCTGAGAGAGCTGGATCTGAGCTACAATCATCCAGGTGACTCAGGAATGAAGCTTCTGTCGGCTGGACTGAAGGATCCAGGCTGGAGACTGGACACTCTCAGGTATGGAGAGAATGTCTGATATAGGAGGAAGAGCTGGAAACATTTCCTGTGTCCTTTACTCACTTCCTGTTTGTTTCCTGCAGATGAGACATGAACAATCACACATGCAGGAATATTTTCAGGGACAGACACACTAGTCTAGCTGGATAGTACATGGATATTTATGTAGGGGGTCTTCAAGGAGTCTGTTTGCAGGAACATTAATGATAACTGATAAGTCATGTTGAGAGTTTCATTAAAAGTAGACTTACAGTTAGGTAATATTTGGACAGAGACAACATTTTGTAACTTTAGATCTAAGTATCAGCCATGTGTGTGTTTCCCATGCTGTATGTCCACAGTCACAGTGACAGTCAGTGACACTGACAGAAGGATGAAACAAGGCTGTGAATCATTTCAGTCTGTGTGTGTGACAAAGAGGCAGACAGGAGCAGCTAACATTTGGAAATGGAAGCTTACTGGAAACACTACATTCACGGCTGAATTCACAATAGATTTGTTCTCAAGTGCACATTTAGCAGCTAATGCTAATACTGTTTTCCCTTTGCTTTCTACAGCAGCTATTGCTAAGTAGGCCACTTTGCTCCGCTAAGGATTTGTGTGACCATGATGGAGACTCTGATAAGCTAATGCTGCTAAGCTAATGCTGTTTATGGGCCCTGTTAGAATCAATATTTCATTCTCATTCTGTTGTTTGAGAACAATATTAACGTTTCACATCATTATAACACAAGAGAAAAGGGTATTGGCATTAGCTACTAGTGCTTATTCACCTCAAATTACCTTTAGCTGCTAATGGCAGCCTACTTAGCATTAACTCCTCACTAATATAATGCTAATTTACATCAAATTAGCATTAACTGCTCATATTGTTATAAGGAAAGAGAAAACAGTATTAGCATTTGCTGCTAATAATTATTCACCCCTAATTAGAATAAGCCGCTAAAAGCAGCCAACTTAGCATTAATTCCTCACTTTGTTGTTACCCAACGGAAAAGAGTATTAGTATTAGCTACTATCATTTTTAATAAGTAAGAGAAAACAGTATTAGCAGTAGCGCATAATGCTAATTCACGTCAACGTAGTATTAGTTAATAATGGCAGCCTACTTAGCATTAACTGCTCACTAATATAATGCTAATTCGCATCAAATTAGCATTAGCTGCTCAAGTTGTTATAAGGAAAAAGAGAAAACGGTATTAGTATTAGCTGCTAATAATTATTCACCCCTAATTAGAGTTAGCCCCTAATGGCAGTCTACTTAGCATTAACTCCTGACATTGTTATAATGCAGGGGAAAAGAGTTACCATTATCGGATAATGCTAATTCTCATCAAATTAGCATTAGTTAATAACGGTAGACTTCATATCATTAGCTGCTGTCATTCTTACAAAGCAAACAGTATGAGCATTAGCTGTTAATCCTTTTTCATCTAAAATTAGAATTAGCCACTAATGGCGTATTGTTAAAAAGTAAGAAAAAACATTGTTAGCATAAGCGGATAATGCTAATTCATCTCAAATTAGTATTAGCTAATAATGGCACCTGCTTAGCATTAGCTGGTCACATTGTTATAAGGCAAGAAAATATGGTATTAGCATTAGCGGCCAATTTCTATTTACCTAAAATTAGCATTAGCGACTAATGGCAATCTACTTAACATTACCTCCTCACTAATACAATGCTAATTCACATCAAATTAGCATTAGCTGCTAACATCAGCCTACTTAGCACTAGTTGCTCACATTATTAAAAGGGAAGGGAAAAGTGTTAGCATTATCGGGTAATGCTAACTCGCATCAAATTAGCATTACCTAATAACCAGCGTTCTTAGCAGTAGCTGCTCACATTATTCACCTAAAATTAGCATTAGCCACTAATGGTAGCCTATAGCAAAAACTTCTTAATGCTAAATGAAGTTAATTAATGCTAAGTAGGTTTAACTGAAATTAAAGTAGTGTTAGCATTAGCTGCTGATATTGTTAAAAGGTAAGATAAAACATTGCTAGCAGCAGCGGATAATGCTAACACACATAATAATTAGCATTACCTAATAATGGCAGCCTTCTTAGCATTAGCTGCTCATATTGTTATAATGCAAGGGAAAAGAGTTGGCAAAAACAGTGTTAGCATTAGTGGATAATGCTAATTCACCTAAATTAGCATTAGCTAATAATGGCTACGTACTTAGCATTACCTACTAATATTGATATAAAGCAAGAAAATATGGTATTAGCATTAGCTTCTAATGCTTTCTCATCTAAAATTAGAATTAGCCACTAATGGCATCCTATTTAGCATTAACTCTTCACATCGCAAGGGAAAAATTAGAATTCAATAAAAAAAAAAGTGTTCACATTAGCTACTTGTATTGTTAAAAAGTAAGAAAAAACATTGTTAGCATAAGGGGATAATGCTAATTCACCTCAAATTAGTATTAGCTAATAACGGCAACCTACATAGCATTAGCTGGTCACATTGTTATAAAGCAAGAAAATATGGTATTAGCATTATCTGCCAATTCCTATTCACCTAAAATTAGCATTACCTGCTAATGGCAGTCTACTTAGCATTAACTCCTCACTAATGTGATGCTAATTCACATTAAATTAGCTTTAGCATTAGCTGCTAGCATCAGCCTACCTAGCACTAGCTGCTCACATTGTTAAAAGGGAAGAGAATACGATATTAGCATTAGCTGGTAATATTTATTCACCCCTAATTAGAATTAGCCACTAATGACAGCATACTTAGCGTTAACTCCTCACATCGTTGTAATGCAAATGAGGCTAACTTGCATTAAATTAGACTGCTGTTATTAGCTAATGCTATTTAGCAGTAGCTGCTCACATTGTTATAAAGCAAAGGAAAACGATATGAGCATTAGGTTCTAATGCGTATTTGCCTTAAATTAGACGTAGGTGCTAATGGCAGCCTACTTAGCATTAGCAGCTCAGATGTTGTAATGCTAGGAAAAAGAGTGTTAGCATTAGCCGTTCACATTGTTATAAAGTTAAGGGAAATAGTGTTAGCATTAGCTACTCACATTGTTAAAAAAAGTAAGTGTTAGCATTAGTGCATAATGCTAATTCATGTCAAATTAGCATTAGTTAATAACGGCAGCCTATTTAGCATTAGCAGATAATGTTGACCTTGGCCCACTGGAAAAGTTCAGAACTAAAGATTTAGGAGTGTTTCTCGATAGCTCTTTCTCGTTTGAGAAACAAATGAATTCTGTTATTAAAACCAGGTTTATATTGTTGATTGTCATTTATGCTTAGAAATATTTACTCATATATGCTTAGAGTTGTATAATCGATTGCATGATGATAGAGGTTTGATCCTGAGTAGTCTGTAAAGACTCTGTGTGCCTTCCAGAGTGCTCTGGCATGCACACACCACTTGGGGCCATGAGAGAGGTCGTACCCTCTCTTACTGATTTATGGTGTAGGACAGAGGTCTCAAACTCAATTTAGCTGGGGGCCGCTGCAGGCAGAGTCTGGGTGAGGCTGGGCCGCATTAGGTTTTCCACAAGAAAGGCATGGTTAAAAAATTCCAATCTTCTCAAATCTCTTTATTTTTATTTTTTAACACAAAATATGAAAAATGAATAAACAAATTAAGAATTAATAAGAAAAAAAATCAATCTGTAAAACATAAATAAAATAATAATAAGATATTTTTAGTCAGTGAACTTGTGTGTATCTTTCAGTCTTCTATATCTGCTGTGTTTAGATTGAAATGTCTGTATTAACAGTTCTATAACCTTCTTCTGAACATGAATGGAACACTGGAGAAAATGAACTGTTCTTCTGAACATGGCTTCTCTTGCCTACTCCTTGCTGCTAGAGACCTGGCAGCGTTTCCTCTCGCATAGCCGAGCCAGATTTGGCCTGAGGGAGGAAGCAGTTGCGACCCTCAGTATGTCTTGAAGATGATCATCCGTAAGTCTGGACCTGTACTTGGACTTATTGAAGTTCAAAGTGGAGAAGAGCTTTTGGCACAAGTATGTGCTACCAAAAAGGCACATGGTCCGTTTGAACATTCGGGAAAGCCGAGGGAAACTAGGGCTCAAGTCTCTCAA